>NC_068982.1:132300452-132317566 GCF_001194135.2 Octopus bimaculoides
TCCTTTGGCTGATTAAGCGGTGTAAAGCGTATTTAATCTCCATACCTTCGTTTTATTTGCTTTTTTCATTTTAAATTTGCTTTAACCCTAACCCTAGGGTTAGGGTTAGGGTTAATTGTTTCAGAATCGTTTGTTTATGTAGTCGGCACTTAATGTATATCGTCAGTGATTGGTTGAAATTACAGAAATACAACTTTAATATGGAATAACTTATGGATTTCTTTTTTTTTAAAGAAGACTAAGAGAAAAAGATGTTTTATATGACACATTCTACCAGTGTTCCAAGTTTCAAACTGTTTCGTTAATGAAAAATGTGGCCCCCGTTTTAAAAAAGATCCCTGAAGGGTCCTGGGAAAATGTTAACTGAGGTGCAGAGTTAAAATAACATTTTTGTAAATTCAAGTTTACAAATTATATTGTTTGCACAGATGGATGAGAATGTTTGGGTCAAGCTGTTGGCAGTAAGTATATATATCAAAATTAGTATCGCCTTGTGACAAGTCTTTCCTACTGTGTAGAAATAATTATATGCATGCTTGCAAGATAAGTTTTGGAAACACGTCCAAAGCAGTATCAGATGTGTGTGTGTGTGTGCAGTGAGGAACAATACCACCGCTTCCTGTCGGTTCTTTCACTACAATCCATGAACCGTACAGCTCCCGTGTCATTGTGTTTGTTATCATACGTCGACATGCAAGTCACCGAATTGCTTTCTCAGTAATGATCCCTGCTGGGTATAATAAGTGGGAACAGCGTGCTTCAGCTACTATTTCTGAAATACTTAGCACATCACTAGAATGTATGATATTGCTAGCTATCTGTTGATGTAACAAAATAAGAGAGTTCATTGTTTTGTTTTGTTTTTTATGAAATTTTGATATGTCACTTTCGCCCCCTCCGGTTTCTATTGCAGTTTACTTTCACATCTTGCGACGGTAAACTATGTAAACCGAATCGAGCAAACTGTATTTCTCTACGGTTTCTTCTTATCAGTTCTTTGACACATGAATGCTGATAATCTATTCCTAAGAAAGAGCTGATAAATAGTTTCGAATAGTAGAAAGCACATCAACAACTCAAAGATCTTCTTATTTCATGCAAGACAAAGTATATAATTAAAACGCTCACTTTAAAATCTGGGTTCTATACTTCGTGGTTGAAAATGGTCAATGGACCGAGAATTGAAGCATCAAATTTTTGCCAGGACTTCCAGTTACAAATCTTATCGTTAAACCTGAACTTTTCCAATTTCAGAACAGAATTTTCCAACATATCTACAATTTTGCTTATGCCATCTGCATCTTCTGTATAAATGCTGGCGACTCAGTCCGACACCTATTTAACAAGCTCGCCATGTTAGCTAAATGATCCTTCCCTGACTTACTTAAGTAGGCGCATATGATGCAGAAAATAGGTCCCAGTGTACCACTCGCCTGTAGCCACGAGAGCAGAGATGGGGAACTTGCGGCCTTCCAAGCCATCAAGTGCGGCCATTGGTGTATTTTCTTTCTTTTTTGACAATGTTTCCTTGTCAGCCACACCAGCTTAGTGGGAGTAAGTGACTTCACGTATGATACACGAAGAGTTCCTGTATCATCCACCTTTTCATTGTGATCCGTGCTACGTACTTTACTTAGTAATGGCGTAGTCGTGGCCAACTTCTTACTGACTTGTTTATCAAAAGGCTTTCTCAAAAAAAAAAAAAAAAAAAAAAGCAAATTCAAAGAAGTCATTAATTTGTATAAAATGTACTTGGTTAAATAAAATATTTGAAAATGTCTTGCTTTCGATATTAATCATTTACTTATTATTTGTATAAAATTACTTCCTTACTTAAATAAAATATTTAAAAAGTCATGCTTTCGATTTCTACACACCTGTCTTTCTTTTATTAGATTATTAATAATTTACTTAGTGGATAAAATAATTAAAAAAGGAAAATAATTTGTTCAATGCGTCCTCTATGAGGGATGATGAATGGATGGTCTTCATGCATAGAAAGGTTCCCTATCCCTGCACTAGGGGAACTCTCTTTTTTGACCTCAATCTTTGGAGTATATTTTCGATAGATTTTTACCGTCGCTGACATGCCAACACCAATACTCATATCAATTTTTATTCGGTAGTTTGGATTCGTCAACATCAACGGCTTATTGATCTACTACCTATCTTATAATACGAGGTATTATAAGATCTTATAATACACACGGATACCCTCTGTCAGTTCAGTTTTCATTAAACCATCCTGATCTGGGTGAAGTGCCCCCCTTCACCTGGATCCAAGCATTGTTTGTCCCTTACCCAACAGTAATGCGATAAGAAACATCGTTTGTCGTTATTTTGAGTTTCATGGACCAATGTATCTGCAAAACCAAATCCCCCACAACTGATCGTCAGAAGGTCGCTAAACGGCAATTCAGCCACATGCTATTGTTCGGAATTATTAGCATGTCCAGCAGCAATTGATCTTTCCTTTATAAAGTTTAAAAAAAAAAAAAAATCTAGTCGCTGGCGTCCTTGCGGAAATTATCGAGCGTACACGACTGTAGTGTTCCTCACTAGATTCTTCATTTATGATTTTTCTTCTCTTCACTACGTTGAGATTGCTAATAAGATTTATCTAGTTTGATCCCAAAACCAAAATGTTATAGAACCCCAGAACATACCTAAATCTCCTATTTTTACAACCTTTACACTATCGGACACTGTAACACAGCTCGGATGTTTTAGCATTTCATCGAGGTCATTCCTGGTCTCTCTTTTGGTTACCCATATTTGGATGACTTTTACAACCACCATTCTACGCGTACATTCAATAAATTGATATTGGGTACGAAGTGGTAAAGGACATGAATCATTACATATAATGAATATGTTTGTTGATCGACACTACTATTAAGGCTTATCAATAGAGAGATAAGCGAGCTAAGTGACAATCAGACGGGAAAAAAAATTACATTAGCTGTTTATGACCATTATAAAGGAAGCAAACTGGCAGAATCGTTAGCATACCATACTTAGCGGCATTTCGTATGTCTTTCGATGAAATCTACTAGCCCCCTACCCCAAAATTTCAGGCCTTGTGCTTATGGTAAAAAGGCTTATTCATTATATTGCATTGCAGACTTTATTGAACCACAGCGTTTTTAAATGACTTGTTTTAACACGATGTAAAGGGATATAACTCTTCTTTTTTTTTTGTGATACATATACACGATGAGATCGTCCTTCAATCGGAAAATAGATGATGTGAAGCAAACTTCTTAACAGCAAAGAGGTGTAATACAAGTTAATATAAAATAGACTTAGACCAATGACCAACAGTACATCGCGGCCATGTTGGGAAACTGCCATAAAGAATTATAGCTGAATGAATCGACCCCAGAACGCCTTTCCTTTATAAACCTGATACTTACCATGCTTAAATTAAAAATATATAACATTATCACATTTTCAAATTGGCGAGCTGACAAAATCATTAATGTGTCACAGATAATGTTTAGCAGTATTTTTTCTGATTCCTTACATTCTGAGTTCAACTTTGCCTTTTTGTCCCTCCATCCAAGGTCAATGTCAACAATTAATCACAATCGTTGTCTTGTGTCAATTAGGCTAATATAATTTCTGAAAGTAAGGGAGATAAATTCAATTGTTCCCTTCCAGAAAGGTTTATACACGCCATAGTAGTTATGAGGACTTTGCAACCACCTGCTATTTAGTTCATTCCATGACGTCAGTGGTTCCCAACCAGGATCCATATAAGATTTTGTAGTTAAAATGTAAGTACAATAAATTGGTTATACTTCTACAATACACAAAATATTTTAAATGATCGTTTTGGTTCAATTCTTAATATGATGATGAAAATATAACAGCATTTAAAAAAAAAAATTTGAGTGGCTACGGAGGTTCACCAGGGTAGAATAAGAAAGAAATGGGTCCATAGGGAAAACATGGTTGAGAACCATTGCCCTACGGGGTTTGGATTGACCAATGCATCACAAATGAGATTTGGTAGATTAAAACCATACTGACTGAAGGCTGTTAAATAATGTGCTCGTCTGTGTGCAAACATCACAATAGCTCTTTATCCAGATATGCAAGTCCCACATAAACAAGTCCAGCAGCTCAATGTTGTAAACCTGGAAAAAGCACTTCACTTTTTCTCAAATGTTATGGCAGGAAACCTATGCTACCACTAGAAAACGCAAACAGAGGAACAAACAATAGAACATAGCTTATTGCTAAGTCTTCTTTTGTAAAAAATCTCTAACCATATTGTACCTTAATTTAAATTCTTTCTATCATCAGTCGACAAATCATTTACAAAAATGCTTCAGAATTCAGCAAATCCCCAACATTGGTCATCCTTCTCCATCAGAAATCTTATATAAAACATACACATGCATCAACAGCTTCTATGTACCAGATTTAAATACAAGAAATGAGTGGTTGTGTGATAAGTAATCTGGAACCACATGGTTCCAGGTTCAGTCCTACTGTGTGGCATCTTGGACAAGTGTCTTCTACTATAACCTCGGGCCAACCAAAGCCCTGTGAGTGGATTTGGTAGACAGAAACTGAAAGAAGTCTGTCGCATATATGTATATGCGTGTGTTTGTCCTCCCCCAACATCGCTTGACAACCGATGCTGGTGTGTTTACGTCCCTTTAACTTAGTGGTTCAGCCAAAAAAAAAAGTACTAGGCTTACAAATAATAAGTCCTGGGGTCGATTTACTCAACTAAAGGCGGTGCTCCAGCATGGCCACAGTCAAATGACAGAAACAAGTATATATATATATATATATATATAAAAAAGGACTAACTTCCTAAAAAGTTCTGACATAAAATGACGAAATATTTCAAGTTAAGGTAAGCAGATTGTTTTGAAACAAAACCTGGCTGCTTTGTTTTGATCAGCCGCAAATGGTTTTTCAATTTGTAGAACATAAAAGAAACATACTAGAACCGACTCATCTGAAATGAAATGTACAATGCACACCATCATCATTAAACACCTATTATCACACCTGCATTTAACATTGTCTTCCATATGAGATTGGGTTGGATGGTTTGAGACGATCTGAGTCACAGGACTGCACTGGTCTCTGAAATCTGTTTTGGCATGGTTTTATAACTGAATACCCTAACTACAGCCACCAACTTTACAAAGTGGGTGGCTTTTCTTTTTTTTTTGTAATACCAACACTAGTGAAATTACCAAGTAAGTTGCAAGATGAGAAAAACCGAGTAAGATGGCTTTATGCCAGGCAATGAGGCTAAAAAATGACAGGAGAGTCAGGTATACATATATCTTGCTAGAAGAGGAGGCTAGTCTGCAGTATGAGGATGGGAGTAAATGGAAGAAGACACAATGGTGACAAGATATCTGGGAAGGATGAATAAGTTTATAATGGAAAGGAAAATAACAGATACTCCTAAATTCAGAAATACTTAGGGATAAAAACAAACCAACAAAAAGTACAAATTACAGTATAGACAAAATCTGCTTTATTTCCTAGATGACATGTTCGACAATTTATTTGGCTTGTCCGGGTCTGGCGTTCTGTCCACCTTCCTGTAAAGAAAAGAGAGAGCATTTCAATATAAATAAATTAACTATCAAATACAATGTTTTAAACATCTTTAAAACAACTTAATATTAAGCTAAGCTTTTTCACACAATTTACTAAATGCTAACTAATCAATTAAACCCCCCACAGAAATATCAGAGATTAACGTCCATTCTGAAACAAACTGTGCCAAAATCAAACCTTAAGGGTCAATATATAACACAGTAAAAATTTTAATTTTGCTCCAACCAAACTTCAAATACTTTATTTTATTACAAAAAAACACTCCTACACTTGCAGACCATAAAATTTTTTGTTAATACATGAAAAGTGACCGAAGAAGTCATACTATATTTAAAGATATTTGCTTGTCTTGAAAGAGATTGTATTATGGAAATTACCACAAGGTAACATGCAATAATGGAAGTCTTAATGCTACAGAATACAATTTCAGCACTGCCTAGATCAGTGGTTTTCAACTGGAGTCTATGCAACAAAATGGTAAATTGGGGATCCACAATAATATTTCAAAGACCCCTGAAAAAATCTGGCTTTAAATTTATTGCAAGAAACGGCTATGTTTCTTTAACATTTTACAAAGTTCGACCTACAGAAGTGAATAACAAAATAGGAATTTTGAAAGAAGTTTCTATAAAACTAGTTTTTAAACACAGAGTGGTGATGCGGGTCCACCACATTAAAACTGTAATCAAAGGGGTCCTTAGATAAAAAATGGTTGAGAACAACAGGTCTAAACTAAATGTCTCAAATTAGTAACACTAGTGATAACCATGTCAGCAGGGAACAATGAGTAATGATCACATTACATTTGTTACACAGGGGACTGACTCTAAGAAAAAGAATTTTTAAGAACTCGCCTTACTGGCACGTGAACAAAACATTCGAGCGAGGTCATTGCCAGTGCTGCTGGACTGACTCTTGTGCAGGTGGCACGTAAAAAACGCTTTTTGAGCCTGGCCGTTGCCAGTACCGCCAGACCGACTGGCCCTCGTGCCGGTGGCACGTAAAAGAACCCACTACACTCTTGGAGTGGTTGGCGTTAGGAAGGGCATCCAGTTGTCGAAACTCTGCCAGATCAGATTGGAGCCTGGTGCAGCCACCCGGTTCGCCAGTCCTCAGTCAAATCGTCCAACCCATGCTAGCATGTAAAGTGGACGTTAAACGATGATGGTGAAATCTTATTTTTCACACTTTTAAAATCATCTTCAGATTAAATATTTTCAAATGACATCAAGAATAAAACTAAACTTTATTTATCAAAGTTAACGAGCTTGGAGATGCAATTAGTGATTCATCAGAAACTCAGCACCAACATGCTTGGCAGCATTTCTTCCAGCTCTTTATGTTCTGAATTCAAAATCCTGACAAGGTCAACTTTGCTTTTCAACCTCTCAGAATTGATAAAGTATCTGCTGAGACTAAGGTTGATAGTCAGCTACCCGCAACCACCTTAAAATTGCCTTATACCAAAGTTTTTAAGATCAAAAACTATCATCGCAATGGCCATTATACTTTAGCCAGCTTTCTATATGCCTTAGTAAGATCTTGTGTTCAACTTGCTAGAAAGATCCCTCAAATTACTGCCAGATGAGGATTAACCTGGGGTAAAATAATAAAGTATTTTACACAACTATGCAGAGGCTATCGTGAAGGTTTAGTGGCAGTATTGTAACATCATCAGAACAATCACAGCATTTATGTTTCAATGGTTGTAGTTTTATCAATATCAGAGATGGTAGCAATCATGCTGATAGTGTACAAAACCATCACCACACCTTCAGGATAGCTATCATGAGTGTGAGAGTGTTTGTGTTCCATCCGTTGCTACATTCTGAGTTCAAATTCCGCTAAGGTTGACTATGCCTTTCGGGGTCGATGTAATTGACCCCCCACCCCAACCAAATTTCAGACCTTGTGCCTATAGTAGAAAGGATCATAATAATACTGCTTTTGATTGATTGAAATATATGCTAAGAATTGGTATCATTTTCAACTACATGGGGCACAATCTCGTCAGGGTTTTATGAGCTTATGGAACAAAGGTTAGCATATCTATTTAAAGGATACAGATGAATTCATCTGCATCTTTTCAAGAAATTTGTTAACCTTTGTTCCATAAGCTCATAAAACCCTAACGAGATTCTGCCCCATATAGTTGAAAATGATACCAATTCTTAGCATATAATCAAATGCTTAGAATCACCTATCACATCGGGGCATGAATCGAAACATATGTAAACTTTCAGCATATATATATATATATATATATATATGTACACACAGGTATAGATACCTTATCATTGTTTAATCCTAGATCAGCTCTCATCCAAGTGATTTGAGAGATATTTCTAGTAAATCAAAATACCATTCATCAAGGAATTTGGCTGCTATTTCTATAATATACAGCTACCATCAGGTCTCCCATGTTGACTCATTCATATATAAGGGTATAACTTGAGAGAGAACTGAATGCTTCAATACATTGAGAGAACATGGCAGTCCTGACTTCCATCATAATCAAGATTGACAGCTTTTGACTGATTGAAATTTCTCATCCTACAAACACGTCTTTCATACATTCTCACCACAACCTATTTGGATGACATACTACAATATCATTTTGACATAAAAAGTTGCTGCAAACAGCACAATACCCAATACATGGTGACAAAATAAAAAATCTGAATACTTACACCGCGCATTGGTCTGAACCGAATAGGTGGTGTACGATCTTTGCGGGCTTCTCGGGAACGATTTCTAACTATCTTTGAATGGATAGCACATGATACACAGTAGAGCAGTTTTGCATATAATTTAGGGAGAGCATACACTGTAAAAGAAATGTTCAACAGTAGTTAGTATTCAATCAGGAAATGTAACCATACAAAATCAATTGCATTACAGCATAGCAGATAAAACTCAAGAGAAAAGACAACCCAATACACACATGAACTAAGTTTGTTTGAAAAAGTTGACATCATCTAATTTAGGTGCAGGAGTGGCTGTGTGGTTAGAAGCTTGCTTCCCAACTACATGGCTCCGGGTTCAGTCCCACTGCATGCCAACTTGGGCAAGTGTCTTCTACTATAGCCTTTTGAGTGGATTTGGCAGACAGAAACTGAAAGAAGCCCGCCGTATATATATATATATGTCTGTGTTTGTTCCCCCACCATTGCTTGACAACCGATAGAATAAGTACTAGGCTTACAAAGACTAAGTCCTGGGTTCAATTTGTTCAACTAAAGGCAGTGATTCAGCATGGCTGCAGTCATATGACTGTAACAAGTAAAAGAATCATCTAATTTAGAAAAACTATGACATTCCATTACCCTGGTACGAATTTTGTAGGCTAACAGCAAACAGGAATATTGATGGCTATCTACTATTAGAGTAATAGAAAAACCAGAAGAGTTTCACGTAAATAAAATACAGCTGTTAGAGAAGAAAGAATAAGTGGCACATAAAAAGTCACATGATTTTGGGTTCAGTCCCACAGCATGGCAGTGTCACTGACTATATCCACAGGATAGCCAAACCCTCATCATCATTATCGTTTAATGTCCACTTTCCATGCTGGCATGGTTTGGACGGTCTGACTGAGGACTGGTGAGCCAGAGGCTGCACCAGGCTCAATCTGATCTGGCAAAGTTTCTACAGCTGGATGCCCTTCCTAATGCCAACCACTCAGAGAGTGTAGTGGGTGCTTTTACGGGCCACAACTACACTCGAATGTTGTTTTCCATGTGCCACGGGCACATGCCAGTAAGGCAACAACGCTGGCAACAATCACGTTCGGATGTGCTTTTAACGTTCCACTGGCACAAGTGCCAATCAGGCGGTACTATATCATTGAGATCTTGAAGCTACAAGATAATGCACCATTAATTCAAGTGTTGCATTGGACAGAATAATCTAAATGTCCAAGGGTTAAAATAAGAGCAATTTCCTATTGTTCTTGCATATATGTATGAGGTGATAGATATTAATGATCATACCACTACTCAATGATGTCTTACTAGATTTTGATTACATTTTATATTATTAATATAACTTTACAGTATAAAATGTCAAGAAAACAGTTACCAGTCCATTACACTTGGTTGATAGAGATTGGATATAGCAACAAAGTTGATATAAAAAGCTTCCTCCAATTCAACAAAAAAATAACTATACACAATATGATCGATACTTCACTGTATAAAAGTCATGGATTAGTACCTCAAGTTAAGCTTAAAGCACACCTAATAAATGTAAATTGTTTTTATATGTAGGAATGCTAATCATTATATATAAGCTTTCAACAAGACAAAGAAAACATCTCCAAACGGAATTCAAGGACTGCATCAAGCTGTAATGCCTGTTCTGGCATGATTTTCTATGGTTTGATGCCCTCCCTAATGTCATCCCAGATAATTCAGAAAAATGGTTATAACTGTAAATGGGACTGTTTAAACAGAATCGAAACATTTTATTGTAAAATTAAAATGTTTTTATGGAATACGAGTACAGCATCATTAGCATCCACTTTTCCATGAAATTTGTCGAGGCAGATTATTTACGACTGGATACCCTTCCTATCGCCAACTGTTTCTAATCAAGGTAATATTTCCTCATAGTCAAACAACCTCAGTTGTAGGCCGATGATGCTTATTTACAACCATCACGTAATACCTAGAGAAGAGTTAAAATAGATATACAGGCTTCGAGGGACGGCTACTCCAAACTTCTACCCTGTTTATAACTTTAAAGCTACAGTAGCATAAGTATCGCATTTACAAACAAAATAAAGTAGCATGATACGTATTTTCAATCAACTTAAGAAATATGATTTGGATAATTAGAAGAGTTAAAGATTGTAAAACACATAGTATTAACGATTAACGACAAGTTTGAATAGAGATCACTATATGTGAGGAGTAAATGAAATTTTATATTTCCAGATACCCAGTCTTCTCCTGAAGTTATCTTAATATTCTATCATCATAAACTTTTCGTTTGTAAATAACCTGCCATAAATTTATATCGTAAAAATACATCTATTATTTTATATAAATTCATTACAATCACAAATTTAACGCAGACTATAGTAGTCTAACGGTCTATAAGACAGGAGGTTGTTTCATCATGTATACAAATTAAAGGGAAAAAGTATTTACAAACCTTCATAGACACTAGCATCTGAGATATCTCTGACTGCAGCTGCTTCAACAATATTTCTTATAACAAATTTCTTGATGGCCTTATCTTTAGGTACACATCGTGCACAATTAGTGCAACGGATGTATTTCACATGGCCACGTCCTTTCTTACCTCGTCCGTTATTTCGTCTTTTGGAAGTCTGAAATTTATAATTTCAAATTATATTAACTAGCTAAATCTAGAAACCTAAATTTATACCCCGGAAGACCCATTAGCGCTAATGCACAAATACAGTTATGAAATCTGCCAAAATGGCATATTAATATGAATGAACTAGCCTTAAAGACTAATTGTAATTAAAACAATTAGCATTTAACTAATCCAAAAGTTCATTAATAAGTTATACAAATGACTGTAATATCTACAATTAAAAACTAATGGTTTAAGTAAAAAAAAATCCGAGTTCCGATCCACGTGTTCTTATCTCGTTAGAGTCGGCTGTAGCCATTTTGTGAAGAATTTATATAAATACATAAAGAGTACTTTTAAAATAATCCTAAAGTAGCTGTTAAAATCTTAGATATGTTAAACCACTTATATAGCTGACAAATGTTAAAGTTTATTAAATGTTTTAAGTCAAAATTTGATGAAATAAAAGGACAGAAAAATAACACACTCACCATCTTGATATTTCCAAAGTGAAAAGGATTGTGAAAAGGACGTAAGCGAATGAATACAAAGCAGACAAATTTAAGTGTTTAATTATTTGGAGAATATCCTAATTTTTTTCAATAAAACATATAAATAATCCATAAAATATTTTATACTGCATTAAATATTCGTAAAATATGAAATTCAACAATGATATAATACTTGATACTTAACGTTATTTTTTTATGCGGATAAATACATTTTTAGAACGTAGTCCGGCTATGTAAGGGAAGTAATTCATCTTAGATAGTAGAACTCTTTAATACTTACTTACTGCATATAAAGCGGAGTTAAATGAATTTTGTTATCTATAAAAAAGTTCCGGGAATGTAAATGTTATTTTTTTTTACTCCTTAGATAAAGTATATGAAAAAAAAATTGATCTAGTAAATGATATATATATAAATGTTGTTTAGCACCAGGCCTACTCTGGTCGAGAAGACTTATGCTCAAAGACATTCCAAACGTGACCATCCGTTTATTTTTTAAATTTAATTTGTTCTTCCTTTTATAAGATAGTTGAGTGAAACTGAAGGGAATTGGCAGCTATTTCTAACGAGTTGAGTAACCCTGTGGAAGTTCCTTTGGATTTTATTTAAGAAATTGTTTTACCAAGATATGCAAAATCTTTAGATGAGATAGTGATTGCATATTTAATATATAAAACATTATTTGGCGTTAGGAAGGGCATCCAGCTGTAGAAACTCTGCCAAATCAGACTGGAGCCTGGTGTTGCCATCCGGTTTCACCAGTCCTCAGTCAAATCGTCCAACCCATGCTAGCATGGAAAGCGGACGTTAAACGATGATGATGATGATGATGATGATTAAGAAGTTGACTGGAAATAATTATGCAGTTAGAGGAGAATAATCAATTTCCTTTTGCTTCCAAGTGCAATGACAACTCCAGGAATGTTTTGGTGTTATTCTGGCCTCATCAGTAAAGCATAGCCTCTAACATAATTTTCTGAAACATTGGGACAATCACTTAATATACATTGTATGCAATATATTATGCATTTGTTGAAACAGCAAAATAGAAATGTTTAGAAATGAACTCATTCAGTGATGCCTCCCTTGTAATTCACGCTTTAGAATCCATTTTAATTTTTTATTTTTATCAATTTAGAAATTTGTAAGTGTTGATGTAACTCAGTAATATCCTTGTTTATCACTGATTCATTCATTACTGAACTTGGATAACTCAGTATGCTAATTGTGAACTGTGTTATGCTTATCACCAATTGATCTGTGATAACCCAGGTTGGTGATCAGAGCAAGATTCTGCTTGGACATTAAAAGTGTATCTCACTGACCGTCCAGAGTGCACAGAATAACTTAGGGGTCTTGTAACAAAACCCATTTTCTATTATTCATTAATCACTGATTCATTTAACAAGGCTGCTTTTTTGGAACCAGACAAGAATAAACAAGAATGGATATACTGGCCTTTTTTCATCAAGGCAAGACCTTTCCTGAATATATTAAAACAAGAGAAATGAAATCATAGTTTTGAAACCATAACACTAGTAGTTGGCTCATCTCTTGCCCTAGATCTTGATCAATTTGTCAAATATACTGGCTTATTTACAATGATAAAAGCAATAAGTGTCAAATTACTAACCTGAAGGCTCAAGCTATTACACATAACAATTATACACAGACTGGCAGGAAGTAAATAGACACCTTTAATTTTCAAAATCTTTTATTTGATATTAATTGGTTGAAGGAGAGGTTTTCTTCTAGCTGCTCATCCATAATACCCAAGCTTATGAAGATATGTAACACATTCTTGGACTAACTTCTAGCTGTTTTGCGATATCAGAAGCCTTCAAATGGAGTTCGTTTTCCACAATTCTCTTCAAACAGCGAAGCTTCCTTTCCAAGGGCCCAGATCATCCGGGACGAGAATCTGTTGATTCTTTTCCTTGGCTTTTGAATTGCACTATAATTCTATTAACAGTACCAAGAGGAATTTGAAGATTTTCTGCTATTTTTCACTGGCTGAGACTAGCCTCAGATTGCCCAACAATACGACCTCTTGGAAAATCTGACAGTTCTGCTGAACTTTTTGTGCGTGGCATGGTTACTCTTCACAAATGTTTAATATAATGGCACCTGGAATGAAAAAGAATAATTACATTGTCAATTCTACACCGCTGAAAACATATTAAGACGATTAGACCAGAAAGTTTTAAAATTAAAGGTGTCTATTTACTTCCTGCATGTCTGTGTAAGGCTTATTTATCAACTTGCTCGGTCAGCCTTACTAGAAAATGGGTAGATCTGTATACTCTGTATTGCAAGAGTGGCTGAGTGGTAAGTAGCTTGCTTACCAACCACATGGTTCCGGGTTCAGTCCCACTGCATGGCACCTTGGGCAAGTGTCTTCTACTATAGCCTGGGGCCGACCAAAGCCTTGAGTGGATTTGGTAGATGGAAACTGAAAGAAGCCTGTCGTATATATGTATATATATATATATATATGTATATATATATATATATATATATATATATATATATATATATATGTGTGTGTATGTTTGTCTCCCCACCATCGCTTGACAACCGATGCTGGTGTGTTTACGTCCCCATAACTTAGCGGTTTGGCAAAAGAGACCGATAGAATAAGTACTAGGCTTACAAAGAATAAGTCCTGGAGTCAATTTGCTCGACTAAAAGGCAGTGCTCCAGCATGGCCACAGTCAAATGACTGAAACAAGTAAGTAAAAGAGAAAGAGTATAGGAAATCATTGGTTTTAGCTCAATCATTATGACATTTAGCTTTTTAATGTGGGTATCTGAAAAGTTTTCTTTACATATGAGCCAACAGAAATTATTAATAATCACATAGGTACAGAAGCTTGGTTAGCAACCTTGTGGTTTCAGGTTCAGTACCATTGCACAGCACCTTGGGTAAGTGTCTACTTCTAAAGACCTGGGCTAATTAATACCTTGTAAGGGAATTTGGTACACAGAAACTGTGTGGAAGTCTGTTGTATATATAAGCACTGGTGCTGGTGCCATGTAAAAAGCACCCAGTACACTCTGTAAAGTGGTTGGCATTAGCAAGGGCATGCAGCCATAGAAACCAGGCCAAAACAGACTATGGAATCTGGTGTGGTCCCTGGCCTTTTCAGTTCTTGTCAAGTCATCCAATCCATGCCAGCATGGAAAATTGATGTTAAATGTTGATGATGATGATGATATGTATATATGTATGTATGTAACCATTATTTAACACCTGCTTTCCATGTTGGCATGGGTAGGACAGTTTGACAGGGAACCAGTCAGCTGCAGGGCTGTATTGAGCCCCAGTGTCATTTTTGGCAAGGTTTCTACAGCTGCATGTCCTTCTTAGTGCTAATCACTATACAGAGTGCACCAGGTGCTTTTTCTGTGCTACTGGCACTAGTGAGGTTGCCATGTAACTTGCGAGACAGAAAAGAACGGAGAAGGGGAAGAAAGGGAGGAATACGCTCCCACTACTAAGAGGAAGTATTTGAGAGAGGAAGGTGGAAATGAGTGGGTTGTTATAGATGGATGAAGGAGATTGTAGCATAGACTCTATATATAAATGTATTCAAGCAAAGCAGGGACCAACTGGCCTATGGCTGCTGTTTGTATCCTATTGTGACCACTACTCTGATCGGTTGGTATTGGTGCAATTTGTCTCCTACTCTGTTGTGCCAACTGACCGTGGATAGCCAATCAGAGACTTCAGATAGCATCACGTGCACATCCTTTTCCGAACCCTATTTCGAGCTTACTACTTTCTATAAAAACCCTGCTTTTCCCGCAATACATGTCTTTGGTTCCTGACCTTTTAAGGTCAAACCACTAACCACATATATATATATAGAGAGTCTATGTTACAAGATAAAAGGAAAGTAGTAATGGGGTGTTACAGCAAACTATCAAGGAACAAGAAGATGAGCATAAGAGAGATCTGGCTTCTCACACCTATCCTACAATGTCATTCTAAATTAAACAACCACACCATTGTAAACTTGTGGCTTCAAAATAATGTGAATCATAAGCATTATTGTTGACTGACTAGTCTGAATGCAAAAAGGGTTAAACGACCATCACTTCTTTTTTTTGACTGTCCTTATCCACACGACCATACCAGTGCAGTCTTCTGTCTTGCATGATTCTTGTTGTGCCCAACTTTTCTCTCAATACATTTACGCTTTGGCGTACATGCACACTAACATTACACATCAAGCAGAGCCTACTAGCTTCATTCCTCTCTACTCTTCACATGTCCTCTGCATTCAGACCCATGTCTCTCATGTAGCATCACAGTCATGTAGCATTACTGACCTGGAGGATAATGGTGAATAAGACGGGCCTGAGAACCAAGCCTTGGTGAATGCCTGTTTGCACACTAAATTTGTGATTGTACTCACAGCTAACTCTCCTGTCAATAACAGCACCCCAGTACATAGCTTACACCCTTTTCACAAACCATTCATCTCTCCCTAACTTCCTCACAGACCATCATAACACAGCAAGAGATTCTGTTGAAGGCTTTCTTCAGGTCAACAAATGTGAAGTATAATGGCTTATTCTTAGCTTAATACTTCTGAAGTTGTCTCTTTCATGGTCCTGTGAACCTCATTGCTCCATAATCATGTCACCCTTGATCTGGCAGAAGCTTTACTACAGCCACAGATTTGCTCTGTTGCATGCAATAGCTTATCCTATATATGTATGTATGGAAAGTTTGATCTAAAAGAGAGATGATACTGTGAAAATGAATCCAATCTCCTGGAGTATGTGTATAGGAGAGGAGCTTCTCCACACTTGCCGTCAATCAAATTCTTCTATGTGCTATGGGTTGTAGAAGAAACTAGCCAAAGGCTCAAAACAGTGACACTGAGTTCAAAACCACATGGTTGCAAAGTGAACTTCTTAACTTCACAATCATGTCTGTTGATTTTAGTCCCCAGCTGATATTGTCTTGATTTTTTTTCACTACATAGGGGTTGCTGGTAATGTATTAGTTCTTCAAAGAAGTAACCATGCTGCTCATGAATTTTGGGATCAGATATCTCCAGCAAGATCCCTAAAACCAGGGTATCAAACCTTTGGTTATAGAAAGGTAAATGTGATAGTAGTGATTCACAACAGACTGGCAATTCAGTGATATCATCAATTGATTGAGTTTCTGGCATTACAATTTCTGTGGACATTATTGTGAACTCGTAGAGTCACAGAGTCACTCTGCTTCATTACATATCAAACTATCTCCTTCAATGTCCATAGAAGTGGAAGTGTTTACCAATGGGCCAAATGACTGTTGTTAATAAATTGGATTACTAGATATTCGATTTGAGATTAGTCTCATCATCATCATCGTTTAACGTCCACTTTCCATGCTAGCATGGGTTGGACAATTTGACTGAGGACTGGTGAACCAGATGGCTGCACCAGGCTCCAATTTGATTTGGCAGAGTTTCTACAGCTGGATGCCCTTCCTAACACCAACCACTCCAAGAGTGTAGTGGGTGCTTTTATGTGCCACCGGCACGAAGGCCAGTCAGGAGATACTGTCAATGGGCACACTCAAAGTGGTGTATTTTACGTGCCACCTGCACAGGAGCCAGTCCAGCGGTACTGGCAACGAACTCGCTCGAATGTCTTTTTACGTGCCACTGGCACAAG
>NC_068982.1:132317576-132324443 GCF_001194135.2 Octopus bimaculoides
ACGAACTCGCTCGAATGTCTTTTTACGTGCCACTGGCACAAGTGCCAGGAAGGCGACGTTGGTAACGGTCACGCTCAAATGGTGCTATTTATGTGCCACCAGCGCAAAAGCCTGACAGCTGGTGCTCTGGCAATGATCACATTCGGACGGTGCTCTTAGTGATTTACTGGTACTGGTGCCATCACAATTTTGCTTTCGCTTGCCCCAACAGTTTAGTGTTCAATGAAGACGTTGGCATAGGTGCCAGTCTACAAATTTAGTTGTTTGAAATATTGGTTTCAAATTTTGGCACAAGGCCAGCAATTTTGGAGAAAGGAGTAAGTTAATTACATTAACTCCAGATAGAGGCTTTTACTAAGAAATAATGACTTTCTTTTATTTGTACTGAACTGAAATATGGATATAGCATAAATAACATTGCGATGCTGCTTTTCTTGAATTGTATCATAATTTCTTTATGATGTTGTTTATGTATAAAATTTTTATTAAATATATTTTATAAAAAACTAGAAGCCCTTCATTCCCAATGATGACTCTTCTCAGCTGTACATTGACTCTAGGCTGACTTTTCTGCTTCTCCCCAGTTGGATCTTTGCTTTTTCAACTCTGTCTCAATGTCTTGCCTCCAGCCATTTTTAGGGTGTCTTCCATATCCCTTGTGAATTCCAGGTCAGGGCCTGACATGTAATGTAGGATATTGGTTTTGTTAAGGTGTGGCCTCCCATTGACAAGGACACATAATAATTCTCTGTCACTAATTAAGAAAAATATCTTCTTCAGAAAAACTAAATAAAAAGGAACACAAATATCACATTCTAAATAGATTTATTCAAGATTTTTCAATAATACAATTTTTCAACTAAAAAAAAAAATGATAAAATGATTTTTTAAAAAAATCAAAATTTCTCGTGGTTAATATTGAATTTTGTATTTAAAAAAAAGACGATCAATTAAAGCAAAGAAAGGAACTATTTAAAAAGAAAAAAATTAAATGTTTGTCTCATTGAGATATTAAATGATTGTTAATGCAATGTGTTTCTTCTGTATAATCTCTGTGAGCCAGTTCAGATTTTGTTTTATAAATGTTGATTTAATAATTAAATATTCCAAAATATATTGGAATCAGTCCAACCCAGTGGTTCCCGAATCACATACATTAGGGTTTCACATATGTAATGAGCAGGTTGAAGAAATATTTGATTAACTGAGATTGATTGTCCATGAAATTTAGTCGACAAAATCTCTTCTAGCAGGTGAAGGATGGGGTGTATTTAAAATCTAAAAACAACAAGCAAAGGAGATAACATATAATATCGGAATATGATCAGTCATTCTGGAAAATGAAAATGGTGCAGACAAGAATGGACCTGTTCATCGGAGATACTTTCCTCTTTTCCCTCTACCCTATTGCTTGTTCCCAAATTTCAAGGTACCACTCCTTGCAGTGAATGAGGTTCTAGATCATGTTGAAGTGCAATGTGATTAATTTCATTCATTTTTGATGATGAAAATTTAATAACCTATAAAGCAGTTGCTGTTGTGTCAGCCCTGGGTCAGCTTTGAGCAGAACTATGGTGAAAGACATCCCAGTCATGACCATCCCATCCTTTTATTTATCTAGGATTACATTATGTAAACTTTCTTTCCTTTTTTTTTTTTGATTTAGCAGAGAGTTCCCTATTATTACCAACCTGCTTGAGACTGCCTATGGTCCTATGAGACAAACTTCCTCTTTTAAAGTTATCTAAGTTAAAAACCTTTCATTGAAATTCTATGTTTATTTATATTCCAAACCTCAGCTTAAAAAGAACAAAGTTATTTTATTTTATTTTTCATTATTTTCAAAATTAATCAAAACATGGGCAGAGTATTTCAACAGAAGTATAAAAGAGAGATTTGACTACTATTTCTAGTAGTTCTACGACTACCTAGAAGTTTCTTTGTTGGCTCTGCTGTGAACTAAGTTGTTGTAGCTGAGAATTTGGTATTTCTGGAAGAAGTGAGTATCATATTTTGGGAAATTAATAATATTGAATGAATGAGTGTCATTCATTGAAAAACTGGAGTGAAAAAATTCTTATAAAACTTTGTTATTATCTTGTCTAGTGTTGTACATCTATCCTCATTTATCATGGAGGCTTGGTTAAAAGAATATAATACAATGAGAAATGAATCATCTCAGCACACTTTGTAAATGGAATGCATGATAGATTCATTGACACTAAGTTTGTGGCCCACAGCTGCAAATCTTCCACCATCACATATTTTCTCAGTTTCCCTATTTTTTCCTGTAGAGAACACACTTATCTGCATCGTTTTTAAAGCACCTTCATATTTTTTCTGCTCACTGGTCTCATGCTGATGAGTTTGAGTATGTAAATCCATATTAAAATTTCGCAAACTCACAGAACAGTGATGTAAACACAAGCAATTGATAGTCAGTGCATTCTGGGTAGCTGAACATTGGGTTGGTCACTGGGGTGTGTTTTTGTGGTACAAGTAAAACCTTTGATCACTGACTCATGTTATCACGGATCAATTCTTGATAAGGATAACATGGTTCACAGTTGAGCATACTATGTTATTCCAGATCAGTGCTAAATGAATCAGTGATAAATGAGGCTACATCTACAAACTGTTGCTTTGTATAATATTAATAGGGCAGGGTAGGGATAAATTTGTGATAAAATACATGGAGCTAAATAAATGGCCTGAAGGAATTTGGGAACCACTAGTCTAACTGAATATGGTTTCTGGTTTCCAGGTTAAGACTTCATAGAAGGCTACAACAAGGAAAATATGTCTTGAGAATTTTATGAAAAATAAATGATTTGTTCTTGTTTTTAGCAACACTGCCAGTAGATGTGAAAACTTTCACTGATCTTTACTCTTCTGTTACTCTACAGTTAGACTATTTTCTCCGGTATATTACAGACATTTTCTACATTCTCTTCTATAGAAGGAAAAGTGAAAAAAAATATTCACTGATAAATCTTGAAGGAAGAATTATAAAATATAATAAAAAAAAAAACTTAGATATTATCACTTAATCACCCACTCTCAGTGAATGCGTGTAACCTAATGGTTAGGGTATAGCATTCGTGATTGCTAGATGGAGAGTTCAATTCCTGGACTGAGTGGCATGTTGTGTTCTTGAGTAAAACACTTCATTCTATGTTGCTCCAGTCCATTCAGCTGTAAATGAGGAACTCTGCAATCGACTAGCTTTCCGATCAGGGGAATGTTGGCCCGCTCACCAAACCAGCTGGGTGGCATCGTTCAAAGGCTAAAACAATGTGAAGCACATTGCGGCCAGCAATGTATAACAACATCCAATGATCTGATCAATCACATGATCATGTGACCATGTGAATCACCCACTCTCAACTCAGGTAGAAAGCATTTTGACACAGCTGTTTTGATACTAACCAGTTGGTGTTGCTGATTCAATGCTGACTTATTTGACATCAGATGTTTTAATGCTCCTAATGTTCTCTCCCCGGCTTCCCCTCTCTCCCTACTTATGTGTGTGAGCTTATTTCTCTTTATTTGAATGAGGAGAGAGAAAGCGGTTATGTCAAGTCGTGTTCAATTAATGAACTGTCATCTCTTTCCCTCTTTCTATCTCTGTGTATATTTCTGCATGATCATGTATGCATGTGTGTGTGTTGCCTCCAGCATGGAATATTACTGCTGTTAGAACATCCAGTCAGCTGTGCCAAATCATTAATGTCCAGATATGTCCCCAATCATAGCATTTTATCTCAATTCTCCAATTTTAAGAGACTCCATTTATATTGAGTCTACTAAGCTGTTGTGGTGATAGACTTATTTAAAACAAGCCAGCTGTGGGAATAATTTATCACTTAAATATGAACTTAGCACTGCAAAGATTTTAGATATCCACTTATATTCCGTTTCTGATCTTTGCAGTTATATGATAAACTTATACAGCTATGTATGTAGATTGGGCTGGAGATATTTAAATACCTTGATTATGCACATAATGCACTACCAGTGATGAGATTCAGGCCACTAACACTCTGATCATTACTGTGACATCATATTAATTTAGCTAACTGTAAATATTGCAGAGAAATAATATAATTCATTACAGCCTTAATCCACTAACTTTACACAGTCTTTTTAGCTTTTCTTTCCCATAATTTTATTAGAGAACTAAAGGTATGTGAAGTCAACCAATAAACTTTTGATAAAATCAGCAAAATCTTTGGCAGCAATCTGGTATATTTAATTCAGCCAATGTTTTAAATCTAAGATTTGCAGAAGAGTAGAACTGATCTTATATGATGTCCACGCCTTTCTCTAGAGCAGTGTTTCTCAACCTTTTTACCCTTGTGTAGCCCTTAAAATAAATTACAAATCTCAAGGAATCACTGCACAAAAAAAATTATATACCATATCTTTCTCATATTTTCTTCATTGTAGTTCACATGTTAAATGTCATATATATACATATAAAAGGTGTCCATAAATTACAGACATCACTAAATATATCCCCAATGGTTATATTTTTTTGATAACATAATAGGTTAGATAGGATGTTGTCTATATTGCAATATTACAATAACCAATAATATGTTGTGCTTGTTTAGTAATATCACAATCATGAATTATCATTAGCTTATCTCACTCTTTTTTACAGAATCCCTAGGAATATTTTGCAAAACTCTAGCTGAGAAATGCTACTCTACAGCATTAGCAGCAGCGGCATAGTTGGCCATACTTCCAGTCAAAACAAAGTCGTACACTCAGTTTGTAAGGAGCTTGTCTCTACTCTATGGAGCTTGTCTGTGCCAACCAATACATTTTGTTTGCTTACATCAACACAAAGCCTAATATTTGTAGTAGAGGGAAGATGTGAATTTTTGATGTTCATGCTTTTTTATGGGCAATATCAGTGTAAGTTAAAGCAATGGTTTCAACTAGGAATCTAAGAAAATAAACCAGGAGTCAAATATTACCAGGAATGAAGTGGGAGAATTTGCTTTTTGATTTATGTGTGTGTGTTGCACAGGAAGTGGTGTGTGTTTGTGTGTGTGTGTTGGAAGTAAGAGGAAGCAACTTCAAAATATCCTGTCTCAAAAAGCAGTCACTGAGGCTATTATTTATCTTTTTTTACCTCTAAAAATAATATTCAGTACCAGGCAGTGGCTCTCACTGTGGCTTCTGATCTTAACTGATTGGAAGTGTTATCATGTACATTGTTTTGTCTTGGTATAAAAGATGGGCTACAGCAAATACTCTGCTCAATACCATAGACTTGCTTGTCAGTTGTTTGATGTTAACCAGTTGAGCATGTCCCTTAGTGGCTGACAATATGCGCATCTCTGCCCATGAGCAGAAGTAGTGGAGGAGCATCATAGTGTCATGTGTTGAGAAGAATTCTACCAGCTCACCACCTTTCTATAATCCTTTCTACTATAGGCACAAGGCCTGAAATTTGAGGGAGGGGGATAGTCAATTACATCAACCCCAGTGCATAACTGGTACTAATTTCATCGACCCCGCAAGGATGAAAGGCAAAGTCGACCTCGGTGGAATTTGAACTCAGAACATAGCGACGGGCGGAATGCTGCTAAGCATTTCATCCAGTGTGCTAACGATTCTGCCTGCTCGCTGCCTTATTATTATTATTATTGTTGTTGTTGCTGTTGTTGTTGTTGTTGTTGTTGTTGTTGTTGTTGTTGTTATTATTAATAGTAATAATAATTATAATAGTTTTAAATTTTAGCACAAAACCAACAATTAAGTTAGTATTGAGTGTTTCTTATCTTATTGATTTGAATTCAGAATGTAAAGAGCTGGAAGAAATGCCACAAAACAATACTGTTAATTCACAACCCTTAGTTTCTATAAGGAGTACAAATCTGAGGAGGCGGGGATTAATCATCAGCACTGATCTCATTACTAGAGTGGTACTTTATTCTAGTGCTCCCCCCACCACAAAAAAATAAATAAATAAAAGACAAACTGTAAAGGTGGCCTTAGTGGTGGTTGAACTCAGAACATACAGAGCTGGAACAGATAGCACAAGGTATTATGTCCAATGCTCTAATAATTCTGCCTGTCCAACACCCTAATGGTGATAACGATGATGAAGATTATTCCTTTTGATTTTCAACAGGGCCCATTTTAGAATATAATTTATTAAATCACTCCTTCAATATATCACTGGCATTTATTTTGACAAACCCAGAGGATGAACAAAATATCTGAAACAGGAAGGTAAAACATTGTAAAGTATTTAGTTTGGTGCTCACTAGTTTGGTGTAATTTTTTTTTCATTTTTACATAAGACCATAGTTACAGATTTATATAAAAGTGGAGAAATGGGAAGTTGTGAGGTATAATCCTTTCTTAAGTGAATTACAGACATAAATGAAAAGGATTTTAATTATTGTATTTAATTGCATTATAAGATGCACTTTTTTCTGAGACAATGCATAAAAAATATTCCTCTGGGGCCTGCATGTGAATTTTGGCCTCCCATAAGCTTTAATGCACTCAAAACTTTTTTCCTGAATATCTGCTGGTGAAAATTAGGGTGCATCTAATATGCTTGTGTGTCTTTTATGCCATCAAATACGGTGCATATATACATACACACATACATGCATACATACATACATGCATGCATACATACATACATACATACATACATATATGCATACATACATACATACATACATACATACATATATACATACATTCACATATATGTGTGTGTGTATATATATATATATATATATGTATGTATATATATATATGCATATATGTATATACATATATATACTTGTATATATACATATATATACATGTATAAATATATATATATATATATAT
>NC_068982.1:132324784-132327642 GCF_001194135.2 Octopus bimaculoides
ATATATATATATATATATATATATATATATATATATATATACACACACACACATATATGTATGTACCATATTTGATGGCATACAAGATATACTTTTTCCCTACCAAAAATGTCTCAGAAATTACCCCATATTTTCTTACATGAAGTCAGGCCTATATTACATGCTCCAATGGACTGAAAACAGTTTTTTCCTGATTGTGTGCTGTTGAAATTGGGGCGCATCAACTACACCCATGTGTCTTTTATGCAGTCAAATATGGGGTCGTCATTGAAATCAGGTTTTGAACTTAGTTCAGTGTAAAATACAGTATTATATGGGTAAATGATAATGATTTCTTACATTGACACATTAATTTGTTTGGGTGGGTGTATAGTTGATAGAAAACAGTCATCTACATCAGTAAATGATTGGTATTTATTTTATCAACCCTTCTTTCCTGAAGACATGAACAGCAAAATTGATTTTGGTAGGATTCAAACTTGAAACAAGGAATATAAAAATCATAACAATTATAATAATAATAATAATGATAATAATAATAAATAATAATAATGATTTCTCACACAGGCACATCACCACAAATTTTGAGTTTTTGGAGCAGCCGATAAAATCAATCACAGTTTTTTACTGGTAATTTCTCTAATGTGCCCAGATGGATGAAAGGCAAAATCAACCTCAGTGGGATTTAAACTTAGAATGTAAAGAGACTGTAGTAAATACCACAAGGAATTTTACCTGTCACTCTACTCTTTCTGCCAATCCATCAGCTATATACAACATATGCACAAGGCCACGAATTTTGGAGTAAGAGACAGTTGACCAGAGTCAACTTTAGCTGTATTTGAACTTAGAATGTGATGGAACAAAACTAAATGCTATTAGGTATTTTGTCCATCATTCTTCTGATTCTGCCACTGGTAGTGATTTCCTTTGAAGAGGTACAAGACCCATTAAAGGTAAGGCAGTCTATAACAGGTATATATCAACCCACCAAGTGATGAATGATAATCATGAATAATTATGATGATAATTATTGTTTCTAATTTAAGTACATTAGGCACAATCAGAAACAATTTTGAGGGGAAGGGGACAAGTCAATTACATTGATCCCAGTACTTGACTGGTACTTTAATTTATTGACTCTAAAAAGATCAAAGGCAAGGTTTACCTTGGCATGATTTGAACTCAGAATGTAAAGAGCAGTAGCTAAATATCACAAGGCATTTTACTCAGCTCTCTTACAATTCTGCCAATCCATCATTCTAATTATAATAATGATAATGAGTTTTGATGAGATGAGAAGGTAGGTAAGGTGGTGGATTTATTGTCCCAGAAATATGCCACCATATTTCTCTTTTAAAATGTATCTGCTGATTAAGTCATCATTTGTTAACTGCTCTTGTGACTTTTGTCTCCATTAAACTCCAGACAACGTGTTTTAGACATCATGTTCAAAATCAGTAAGACTTGATCCATTTTCCTGTCAATGTTGATAACCTGAAAATGCAAAAAATAAATGAATAAATAAATAAATAAAATAAATGTGAGAGCGAGAGAGAGAAAGAAAACAATGTAAGCTATTGATGTCATTTGGTCAGTATTTGACACAAAAGTATGAAATGCTAGAGATATTTGAAATATAGACTTGCTCATCATCATCATCGTCGCTTTCCATACTGCCATGGGTTGGACAGTTTGACTGAGGGCTGGCAAGACAGAAGGCTGCACCAGGCTCCAATCCGATCTGGCAAAGTTTCTACAGCTGGATGCCCTTCCTAATGCCAACCACTCCAAGAATTTAGTGGTTACTTTTTACATGCCACCAGCATGAGGGCCAGCCAGGCAGTACTGGCATCGACCACGCTTGAATGGTGCTTTTTACGTGCCACCAGCATGGGAGCCAGTCAGGCAACACTGGCATCGGCCATGACAATGACTTCACTTGACTCTACAGGTCTTCGTAAACATATTTCTGGGACAATAAATCCACCACCTTACCTACCTTCTCACCTCATCAAAACTCATCATTATTGCCCAATGATTGAAGGGTTCTCTTAAATGGGCCGGTTATGCTGCACTGGCATACTAGCTCAGTATATAGGATTGGAATAGGTGGGAACTCAATGCTATGAATTTAGCAAAAGCAATGAGTTGCACAAATGGGCTCATGAAATACCTAGTTGTTGTTGTCATCATCGTCATCATCAGGGCTAGATTAAAACCCATAGAGGCCCCAAGTACTTAAAAGATTTTGGCTTCCCCCATATATGTTATTCAAAATATTGACAATAATAAACCATAAAATAAATTTTTATTCTTCAAAATGAAACAAAACTAACAATAAGATGAAAAATAATGCTTATTTTTGTTTACTCTTTTACTTGTTTCAGTCATTTGACTGTGACCATGCTGGAGCACCACCTTTAGTCGAGCAAATCGACCTCAAGACTTATTCTTGTAAGCCTAGTACTTATTCTATCGGTCTCTTGCCGAACCGCTAAGTGACGGGGACATAAACACACCAGCATTGGTTGTCAAGCAATGCTAGGGGGACAAACACAGACACACAAACACACACACACATATATATATATACATATATACAACAGGCTTCTTTCAGTTTCCATCTACCAAATCCACTCACAAGGCTTTGGTCGGCATGGGGCTGTAATAGAAGATAATTGCCCAGAGTGCCAAGCAGAGGGACTGAACCTGAAACCATATGGTTGAAAAGCATACTTTTAACCATATAGCCATGCCTGTACCTAGCTGCATCATCATCATCATCAGAGATAGTAACATCATTGGAGTTTGGACAGAGGATTTTTCATTCAATAAACAGTCTAGCAAATTAACTT
>NC_068982.1:132328400-132332382 GCF_001194135.2 Octopus bimaculoides
TGAAAATCTCTCTCGACAACCTCCAACAACCTCTCTAGACAACTTCCGACAACCTCTCTTGCCAAACTGACAACCTTTCTCACCAACCTCTGACAATCTTTTTCACCAACCTCCAACAATCTCTCCCTCCTCCAGCTGACAGTTTTTGCATGTTTTTGTGACAGAAAATACACCTTTTACGGCAGTTATAATGAAATTGCTTTCTTATATCAGACTAATAAGGTGTTTCAATAGAACATCTTTACCCCCGGGAATTACCGGGTACCCCAGCAAGTGTATATATATATATATATATATATATTTATACACACACACACAACACAGTTTTCTGCTAATCAAATCTACTTACAAGGCTTTGGTCGGCATGGGGCTGTAATAGAAGATAATTGCCCAGAGTGCCAAGCAGAGGGACTGAACCTGAAACCATATGGTTGAAAAGCATACTTTTAACCATATAGCCATGCCTGTACCTAGCTGCATCATCATCATCATCAGAGATAGTAACATCATTGGAGTTTGGACAGAGGATTTTTCATTCAATAAACAGTCTAGCAAATTAACTTTGCAGTCTCTATAGTTCTCTTTTAAAACTAAACCTAAATCCATTTGATACTAAACCACCTGAGACTGCCCCAGATTTTATAATAAAATCTTCCAGTTTTAAAGTTCTCTAAACTAAAAATATCCAGCAAAATTTCATGTTAATTTATATCCCAAACACCATCTTAAAAATGACCAAGTAATTTTTAAAAAAAATTCTTCATTTTTAAATTTGAAGCAAAGATATGTATCTCAGCAGAAATATGGTGGCAAAAGTGTTAAACCATAACATGGTATACAAATATCAAGCAATGAATCAAAATGTACTTGAGAGAAAATATGCTTACACAGGTCGACACTAAAACGAATTTATAGTTATTAACAAAAATTACAGTGAAAACTTACTTGGTTTTCTATAATATTGACTTTTGCACAGAGAGTCATTTTCTCTCTATGTGTACCAAAGTATGTTGGCTTCCCCAAAGTCGTATCCAGTCTGAAAGGAAATATTTCAAAATTAATTACAGAATGTTGTATTGAAGTAATTTAGAATTCATTTCAGTTCTAATACTATATATACATATATATCTAATAAGATGTCTCCCGGAATATTTACCGTCTTTGGAGTTCTTTAATTCTAACCATCATGTTAAGATGCCCCTGAGAATATTGTTCAATAACATCACGTACATCATATGGCTTCCGAGCTTGCTGTAATAGATAAAGGAAACATTTAGATTGTAAGATATGCCCGCACTTACAAACACAGGTTATAACATACTTATATTTTACATATCTATTATGTCTCTGTACATGTATGTGTCTACATATGTTTGAACAATACATGCACACACACACACACACACACATACATGTGATGTATATATGGATTTGTGATATATATTTATCAATATTTGGCAGAAGCAACAGAGTAACTCAAAGCCTGAGAGTTTCATGCATTAGCAATCATCAAGCCTGTATGTATGTATGTATGTATGTATGTATGCTTGAATGTATATATATATATATATAATATATAATACGTAGATGACTACTATATATACATAGTAGATATACAGGGTGTTTCAAAAAATTTGATATCATTTCCCAATCTTATAATTTTGCCAGTTCTTGTTCAAATGACTTAAAATTATAACAGCATGTGTAGAAACAGGTCAACATTTTATGTTTAATGTTTGATATGTTTATCTTTTCAGGTATAGAAATGGCATTCACTAGAAGAGAAAAGGCGTTTTGTGTGTTGGAGTATGCTCAAACACAGTCAAACAAGACTGTGCAGCATGCATTTGTGAGAGAGTTCTCTAAAAAGTCACCAACAGCAATGCAGATTTGGACATGACACAAAAAATTCAAAGAGGAAGGCTGTTTGTGTAGGGCAAAAGGATCTGGACGACCACTAACATCGGAAGAGACCGAATGGGCTAGCCAAAAATTCTTGCGAAGCCCCAAGAAGTCCATAAGAAGAACAAGTCTGGAAACCCAGATTCCTCCAACGACAGTTTGGTGCATCCTGAAGAAACGCTTGCTAATGAAACCCTAGAAGCTGCAGCTTGTTGAGGCCATAACGGCAGATGACAAGCGAAAGCGCAAACATGGGGCTATGTGAAGGGCCTGGTCTATGTTTCTACTCTTCCTGCAAAGCTAGAACTCAAGCAGAGAATCACTACCACACTGGAGACTGTTACCCAAGATATGCTGCAGCGTGTTTGGGAGGAGCAGGACTACTGACTCGATGTGTGCCATGTCTCAGGTGGTGGTGGTGTAGCGGTGGCAGTGGTGGTAGTGGTGGTGATGATAGTGGTGGAGGTGGTGGTGGCGGCGGTGGTGGTAGTAATGGTGGAGGTGGTAGTAGTGGTGGTGGTAGTAGTAGTAGTAGTGGTAGTAGTGGTGGTGGTGGTAGTGGTGGAGGTGGTGGCAGTGGCGGCAGTGGTGGTAATGGTGGTGGTAGTGGTGGTGGTGGTGGAGGTGGTGGTGACAATGACGACGATGATGATGATGACTTTTACCCTTCTGAACTGAGATACATAGCATTTGCTCTCAAATTCATTCAATACACTAGTTGATGGAAACTGAAAGAAGCCTGTTGTACGTGTATATGTGTTTCTCTGTGAGTGTGTTTGTGATTGCTTGTCCTTGACATTATGTGATAGTAGTAAATGAGTGTCACTGTGATACAAGCAGTGTCATTCATTTCTAATATATACTGCAAAAACATGTCTGGCCGTGGAGAAATATTATCTTGCTTAAAACAAGTGAGGTTTGGCAACTGGAAGAGCATCCAGGCCATGGAAAATCGACCTCAATAAACTCTGTTCAACCCATGCAATCATGGAAAAGTGGGCATTAAATGAAACAGAAATTATATATTCTTTTCTTCTTTTATTTGTCTCAGTCATTTGATTGCAGCCACGCTGGAGCACCACCGACCCATGTCTGAATTTTCTCTCTAAGTCTTCCACAGACTCTCCATAAGGAAAGATTTGGTCACCAGCACATAAAAATTCACATGGACAGCCAGAGTTTAACTCCTGTTATGACCTAACGCTAAACAATAAAATTACTATCATGATCATCATGATCATTATGATCATCGTCATTGTCGTTGCTGCAGCCACTGCCGCCACCACTATTGCCATCATTATCAGCAACAGCAGGAACAAACATTGGAGGACCTTGACATGGTGGTTAGACATGCAAGGCATAACCTCTAGCTTTTCCTTATGTGGCACTCAAATATCTTAAGAAAAACAAACAATAGAGAACATGATGTAACCAAAAGCACACAATAATTGAAAAAGAATAGATGGGATGGGATGAAATGGTCATGCTTAGAACATCTATGATCATAGGTCTGCTTCATAAAGGCTGAATTGAGGACAAATAACATCTATATTATCACAGTAGCTGTAGGAAAGTAAAAGTTTGATGCTGGAGGTAACAATGTAAATGCCAGCAATTGCTTGAATCTTGATTCAAACAATTGTAAACTTCCATCATAAAAGTAACAGAATTTGCAAGAAAATTTCTAGGATGAATAAAATTTAATAAAAGCATCTTTATAAATATGTTTATTTTTAAAACTTTGACAAAAGAATGAGAGAATAAAAAATTAAAAAATTAAGACAGATTCTTGTTGAAAATACTGTCATACTTACTTGAAACTTCCGTCTTGCTACAAAAAATTTGATCTTTCGAATAATTCTAATCATTGTTTTGTGTTCACTGGTTAACCTTTTATCACAAAGAGAGAACATATCAGAAATACATTTAAGAGTAAAATAACGGTGCATCAAACGAAAGTAGAGTTGAAATAAAATTGTGTGTGTATGTGTGTGTGTGTGTGTGTGTGTAAGTATATATGTATATCTATCTACATTTGTATGTGTGTGTGTGTGTATATATATATATATATATATATATA
>NC_068982.1:132332464-132339528 GCF_001194135.2 Octopus bimaculoides
TAGATAGATAGATAGATAGATAGATAGATAGATAGATAGATAGATAGATAGACAGACAGATAAATAGATAGATAGATAGATAGATAGATAGATAGATAGATAGACAGACAGACAGACAGATAAATAGACAGGCAGACAGACAGAGAGACAGGTAGATAGATAGATAGATAGACAGACAGACAGATAGATAGACAGATGGGAGAGAGAACAAGAGGCAAACAGAAAAGAGAAGGGAAGAGCAGAGAAGGATGTTACTGTTCAAGTACAGACTCATTTCTTCTTTGTGTTACACTTCCACACAGTCATCTCTTTTTTATTGTTAACTATTTTCTTTTGTCCAAAGACCTCACAGTTTAATATCTTTTGTAACTTTGTCCTGCATTTTTTGTCTTATCCTTATAAAGTAATTTTTCATTTAATTTTTTCTTTTATTCTTGTAGTCATTGTGTCTTGATACCATCAACTTTGGTACTTGTGCTTCAGCACTCCATTTTATTGATCCAGGAGGTATGAAAAGCAAAGTTGATGTCAATAAGATTTGAACTCAGAATGTAATGAGTAGAGTGTAGATTTGAAACAGTTGTAAGTTTCAAAGATTTTGTAGTTGTAAGTAAACAATCTTTCAGAATGTCTGTCCAGTGAAGGGTCTCTAGTGAGGAGAATTTCATCTTCCTGTCCCTGGTGTAAGTCTTTCACCATATTTTAGTGAGGATATTTCAGTGTAGAGTGCATAGTATATTTTTATTTTTTAAGTTCCAAATACGCATTGAGAGAGAGAGAGACAGACAGACAGACAGACAGACAGAAGGTAGGGCTAACTCCACAAGAAACGATATACTGTGTTTGTACCTGAGTTTCAAGAGGTTAGCAGTGAAGCTAGAATTGCATTTATTTATAATGTATCTTGAATTTAAAAATTTTCAATTTTAATTTGTCAATTTAATTACCCTAAGCAATCTTAGCCAGTATAATTATATCACCATCACCGTCACCGTCACCGTCATCGTCACCGTCACCGTCATCGTCATCGTCATCATCATCATCATCATCATCATCATCAGTACTGAAGGTGATATACTTGTCTGTTTTATTGCCACTAAAACTTTCTGATTTGGTACTTTCATTAGAAATTATTATTATTTATTTATTTATTTATTTATTTAATTCAGTAATATTATTCAATTGATTTATTTTGATTTTTTTTATTTTAAGTTTTCTGCAATTTAATCAGCTCCAATTACACACCAATTGCACATCTTCTTTAATAATTTTCTCTAACCATCCCACCTACCTTGTAAAGGCTAGGTGGTCAACTGCTGATTTCTTTTAACCAAAATAATGTAGTCTAGTTGATAAATGTATTACAGGACTGGATAAGTATGTAGAAAGAAGATAGTGTCAGGGCTACAGATGAAGCTAGCCAAAATGTTGGTGCTGGTCTAGAAAACATTGACTGAGGTATCTTTTGGTTGGATTAATAATTTAATAATCTAGTCAAAATGGTGTTTACTAAATTAGGCTTGTGATCATTAAATGTGCAGTACAGATTTTGCAAGAAAAGGGGTTCATTTTTAGCTTGTTAACCATCAATTTTAATTCTGTATTTATATCATATATGGTTAAAGGGTTATAGTTTTATGGTTATTGATGACAGAATTATATTAGGATTTTTGGTTCTGAAACTAATTCATTTCAATCTTTTTGAATATTTTATATCCCCCACCCCCCACACACACGTTCTCTAGCATCATACATACTTTAGTATTTGGTATGTATATACTGCATACCAGTTCAGGTTACATAATTTGGAAGTAAGCATGGAGTAAACTTTATACAAATTATCTCTAAACAAATTCTATTTCTAGGTCATTTGGAATCAACCAACTTCTGGGTGGGTGTACATGCATGTGCATGTGTGTATAAATATATATACACTTTCTCTCTCTCACACACACAAATTTTATAAGTGAAAATGTACTGGAAAATCTAGAATTGCATGTAATTTTATATAAGTATTTTAGACCACTTTATTTAGCTCAGTGATGAAAAAGGTATGATTATATTTTATGTGATGAGTAACTATGAATCATCCATTTTGTCTACATAGGTGATATTCGTCAACTAGTTCCAAAATATACTTTTAATGAGTTCTCTTTTATGTTAGTTTCTTTGTGTTAGCTTTTTTTTGACTCAGCTGTCTGTTACAGGAATGGAGAATGATAATTTAATTCTGTCAAAAATAGACTTGCAGAATTAGTTACTTGAATGCGCAGTTTGCATATGTGAGATGAAAATCTAAGGTAATTTTAATGGAATGGTATTTGAAGAGGAATTTTGTAAAGAATGGGTCAAAACTAAAAAAAAAAAAATTTGATCATTAATATCTGGAGTTGTTCAAAATGCTAACAGCCATTGCTATCTGTCATTTATAATAGAGAAGACCTATTGCTCAGTAACATTGTGTTTTTACTTTGAATAATTCCTGGTAGGTATTGAAATAACAAATAAAGATATAAAAGGAAATTTTACCAACCTGTCACTTTTCTCCCCACCCTTCACCTCTCTCTTTCCAGTCTTTCTTCTTCTCTCTTTCTCTTTCTCTGAGTGATTTTTTTTTCTTTTATCATACTAGCAACCTAATGATCTTTTCTTATCTTTGATCTTGGGAATTGGCATAAAGGTTATGTATCTGATCCAGTCAAATTCATGGCTGTCTGGTTCAACATTATAGAGTTCTGAATTTAATTCCAGCTTACTTCACATTTCCATTCAGTTTACATCATAAAAACAACTTCAGTATCATACAAAGGTTAATAACAATAACCACAACTCTACAGAATTTCAGCTTATTCCTGATCAAAAGAATTTTTTTTTTTTTTGAAAATATGACTCTTGTTTTAACATCTACTTCTCCAACACTTGCATGGGTTAGATGGAATATGCTGAGGCAGATTTTCTGCAGCTAAATGCTCCTCTTGTTGCCAACTCCCACCTGCTGTTTCCATTTCATAGCACATGCATGCACATACATACTTAAACACACACACATGTGTATGATGAATTCCTTTCACTTTACATCTACTTGATTAATTCACAAAGCTTTAGTCAGACTGGGCTAAAGAAAGAGACTCTTACCCAAGGTTCTACACAATGAGACTGAACCCCAAACCACCTGATTTAGAACTATAAGAATTGGATGAGATATGACGGCTCGGCCATCTCTCCCCAATTCTTATATTAATCATTAAATCCAGAAATACAACAACACGAGGGATAACGGTAACAACAGATCAATAATTTATTCTAGGTTGGTGTAGAGCCGTTTCGTTCCTGGGTGAACAGGCATGCTGCTAGAATACCAAGGAAGCTTCGACCACATGTCGGCGGCGAGCTGAGAGAGCACTGGGAGATACGTGTTGTCCATGCGTGCCCGGGTACTTCCGCTGATGGCAAGTCCCTTGCACATGCGCAATGGCACTTCCCAAGATGGCGGCCACATGCGCCACTACAGAACCAAGCTTCTTAACAACACAGCCATGCTGCATTTTATGAAAATATATCAGTGATTTATACAGGAACAAAGCCATTGTTTTGGCAGGAATGAACATAATTATTGGCTGTAAATTCAATACATTTGTGGTGTTGTTTCATCAAAAGAGAAAGTCAGTGCCATTATGACTTGAACCTAGAATGTCAATATAAGGAGTCTGTCTTAGTCGATATTGATTTTTATTTGCATCATTTATGTACAGGCCTGGGCAAAGTGTTTTCTGTGAAAAACTAGAAGTTTCCTGTGTATGCAAGTCTCTCCTCTCTATGCAATAGATGTTGCAAAAGAAAGAAAGCTGTTTTAGAGTCAAACACAGCTTGGCACCGGTGTCACAGCTACAATAAACAGGAGGATGCTGAAAACCTACCTCTGATGGACACTTGTTAAATTTTTAGTGAAGTCATTACTAACTCTCAACTTGTTAGTGTTATCTTGCCATTAATTTACAATAAGTTTTCTTAGCCACCATGAGACTGCAGAGTGTGATACTTTGTCAAAGATTTTTTTCCAGGCTAGTAAATACAGAGTAGCTTGCCCTTTGGTAAGAACTTCTCCAGTAGCTGTCTTGCTTGGAAAAGAGCATCGGTAGAACTTGTCCTAGTACAGACCTCCAAGTGTAACTCCTCTAAGTTAATTTTCTTGCTAACTATAACTCTCTGCTACTAATTAGTGAATCAGTTTGATCCTCTGTAGATACTTCTTTATAGAGCATCTTGCCTGTCTTTGTAGCAGTTTATGATAATAATGCTTTGCCAGCCCTTGAGAATAACCCATTCCTATACTGTCTGATTGACTATGCAAGTATCTACTGTGTGTCCTATTTTACCAAACATTTTAAACCATTTCAGTGACTATTTTTTATAGTCTAGCTGTGTCTTCATAACTTCAATGGTCAATTCAACCATTTAGCCACCAATTTCAATAAAAGATGTCTCATCATACAATCTCCTATTCCTTCTTCTCATCTAGAAATCTCTTACAGTAGCATTTTCATGCTTCTCAGTTTCATTAAGGGTGAGTGTGTTATTGTCTTTACAGCCACACTTTTCACCAATGCTGATTCAAATTGATATGTTGCTTTGCAATCTGGAATAGCTACACTGCTGACCTTTTATATCACAGAACATTGCCAAGTCTCTTACTTTATATTTCTTTCCTTAATAAGTACACCTGATATGTAGCTTCCTTTCTAGATGTCTGATATTGTCTCTTGCTCTCCACTCTCTTCCATTCTTTTCTGGCCTGTCTCTTAGCTTTTATGGTTCTATTTACAGCATCATTCCACCACTATATCACCTTACAGAACTTGATTTCTGTACAGATCCATAGCAATCATAATAAAAAATTATTTAAGGATTAGAATATGAAAATGGAAAACTTGACCCAAGCAAGTCTTCAGAATGTGCTCAGTTACAGATATTTCTTGCTTTCATCATCATCATCATCATCATCATCATCATCATCATCGTTTAACGTCCGCTTTCCATGCTAGCATGGGTTGGACGATTTGACTGAGGACTGGTGAACCAGATGGCTATACCAGGCTCCAATCTAATTTGGCAGAGTTTCTACAGCTGGATGCCCTTTCTAAAGCCAATGACTCCGAGAGTGTAGTGGGTGCTTTTACGTGCCACCGGCATGAAGGCCAGTCATATGTGTAAAACATTTCTTGTATGTATTTCAACTGAGAGGCTATCTCGTGTGTAGTCTGTAACTTCCCACACATTCACAAATACATCTACACACTTGCTCATATATGCACTCCTACTTGCAGGTACATGCACACACACACACACGTGCATGCATACCTGCATACACACACATGCATGCACACACACATGCAAGCATATACACATGCACACATGCATGCATGCACATGTGTGCACACGTACACACACAGAGAGAAGAGTCTCATTTGCCTACATTAGTCAGATCAATGATCGAAAAGTTGATGATTTACATTTTAGCCAAAGTACTTTGGTGGAAAAACTACCTACATCTTGCTAAATCAATTCAGCTAAATGTAAATAGGTACTATGTACCTGTGCAGCACCCTTAAAAAAAGTAAAAGCAGTAGAATTCATAAAAGTTTTAGTCAGCCTTTGGTGGTAAGTTCAAGTATGAGCCTGAAGAAAGTTACAAAAAATGTAATTTCAAAACCCAGATTCTGGCTAGAACCCTCTTGCATCTTTATCAGACTGCAAAAGATTTCATCTGCTTGTAATGGTTGCTGTGCAACTGTCCATCCCATATTAAAACAAATCAAGTGAAAACACTCAGTGACATCCCTAACAGTCTGGCTACTTTTCCTTTAAGGCCCTTCTGACCAAAGAGCTGCCAATTTCAGTAGCTGGTTCCTCTGTTGGTTCTACTTTAGGTAGTTTCACTCTTTTCTATGCATTCTCCATGTTCAGCAACTTCAAACAGTAATATTTCCATCCACCATTTTTCCAGCTTCAGAGAGTGTAAGTAGTTTGTTATTATTATGGCCACATTTTCCCAATGTTATCCTAATTTATTTTGACACACTGCTTTGCAGTCCAGAACATTGATAAATGTTTTACTCTCTTTTTCTCTTCTTGATAATTGTATCTGACACCTAGTTTCTCTACTAACTAACTGAGATTATTTCTTTCTCATCACTTTTTCTCAGTTTTCCAGGCCTTTTTCTTAACTTTTATAGCTCTGTTTACCATATCATTCCATCACTATATCATCCATTTGCTCAGAACGTTGTTCTCTGCATAGATTTGTAATCATCATGACAAAAATTCTCTAAAGGTGATGAATATTTCACTTGAGTATAAAAGGTTTCACAACAATGATATGACATATTTGTATTTAAAATTTAAAAACTCACTCATAAGGTTTAGATACTCTGGAAGACTCTGTTTCATTATCACCATCATCCATTGAATTTTCACTATTCTCTGGTGGTATGCACATTTTGACTATGTTTTCTCTGCCACTGCCATATTTAGTTGGTGTTGCTGAAATTAAAACAAAACATAGTGTCCTTCTTGAAATAGTAACTTATATTCATTCCACAATCTGTAAATGATAAAACATTGAAATATCACAAGCAACAGAAATTCATTGATCAAAGTATTAATTTTATAAGAAAGGTTTAAGCTTTAAAAGGACAAGGCCTTAAAGATGCAGAAGCAACCATACATAATAGGTGCAGGAGTGGCTGTGTGGTAAGTAGCTTGCTAACCAGCCACATGGTTCTGGGTTCAGCCCCACTGCGTGGCACCTTGGGCAAGTGTCTTCTACTATAGTCTCTGGTCAACCAAAGCCTTGCGAGTGGATTTGGTAGATGGAAACTGAAAGAAGCCTGTCATATATATATATATATATATATATATATCAATGAAAAATATTTCAATACAAATGTATTAATACAAATGTATCAATTTCCAGCAAAAAATAGCCCTATAAGGGTATATATATAAATTCATAAGAGTAGTACAACAAGGTACCGATATTTACTGGATATTTACGGCTTGGCGTT
>NC_068982.1:132339797-132341707 GCF_001194135.2 Octopus bimaculoides
ATATATATATATATATATATATATGTATGTATGTGTGCGTATATGTTTGTGTGTGCCCCCCCCCCTCCAATCACTTGACAACCGATGTTGGTGTATTTACATCCCAGTGACATCCCTAACAGTCTGGCTACTTTTCCTTTAAGGCCCTTCTGACCAAAGAGCTGCCAATTTCAGTAGCTGGTCCCTCTGCAAAAGAGACTGATAGAATAAATACTAGGCTTAAAAAGAATAAGTCCTGGGGTTGAGTTGCTTGACTAAAGGTGGTGCTCCAGCATGGCTGCGGTCAAATGACTGAAACAAGTAAAAGAATACTGATTTGACATGTGATATAAATGAATGACTCAGACCAGATGGAAATATTCTTGAATTATTAGAAAATAGTCCAGGAGGTGAAGCAGAAGACAAGATTCCATGGAAAAAAGCAATTAAGAAAACCTTCAAAGCAAAAGACACCATAGAACAGAAATACCTGGACAGATGTTGTATTGCAGCCTCTTTTCACACCTCATTATCTATAAAACCCATCATTCTCAAATCTATTTAAAAAACTAAGAAATGCAACCTGAATTTTTTCCAGAACCACTCAGAGGACATCATTAATCATTAGAATCACTGGTTACCCACAGCTAAGATCATTCCAAGGACTTTCTGTTCCATCTGCTTTTAATGACAACAAATTACCACACTTCAACATACATAGCTTTAATAGAAGTGGCATCCTGGAGTTATCATTGATAAAAATAATGCAGCTGCATGACTGCATTGGTTTAATATTTATATCTTTTACTCCATTCAGTCATTGGACTGTGGTCATGTTGAGGCACTACCTTCTTTATTATAGTAAATTAACTCAATTCTAGTATTCATTTTATTGATTAATACTGGCAAAATCATTAGCATATTGGACAAATTATTTAGCAGCATTTCTTCTAACTCTTTATGTTCTGAGTTCAAATACCACCAAAGTCAACTTTGTCTCCCATTCTTTTAAAGTCAATAAGATAAAGGACCAGTCAAGCACTGGGGTCGATATGCTAGACGTGCTCCACTAAAATTGCTGGCCTGAAGGTTGAACAGCAAAGACAACAAAGGAAGGATTTGAACTCAGGATGAGAGACATAAATGAAGTGACTCACCCAAAGTATTTTGTCTACCATTCTGCCAAGTTTGATATCAACCCTTCTTACTAATATCAATTAAGATTAATGATGTCTCAAAGTCTACTTACTTGGTTTATTTGTAGTTTCAAACAACCCTGGAAGAGAAGAACAGCTATCCTCTCTGTCTAGTATACTGTTGTTTGTGTTGATAGGTCGGTGAAGTGTCCGCTTCTTTAATAGACTAGTACGGCGTCCAACTCGGAAGAAATTCGAAGCATTGGAATTTATTTGACATGATTGGCTAAATCTTTGACTGTCTTGCATATGCATCCTCCACGTAGCTGTTGAATTGACTGATGGTTCTGCAGACTGACATCTCCATAGGCACTGCACAATGGTAAATATGATTTAGATAATGGCAAGCATCTTGGGAAAAGAGGCAAAACAAAAAGAAGAATGATGATGTTATTGCAAGCATGAATGTAGCAATAATAACGATAATGGCTATGTGTAAGTGGTGATGCTGCTGATGATGATGACAACAATGTCAATAATGAAGATGAATTCAATTTTGCTGAAAGCAAAATGACAACATAAACACAAAATATTCAACTGTATACGAATACAGATTAATGCATACATTTTCCAGAATGACAAAAATATCTGCCTGAGTTCTTGAATGCACTTTAACCTCAATGATTACAATAATTTGGACATATATATTTCATATACATACATACATACATACATATATATGTATGTGTGTGTGTGTATATATATATATATATATATATATATATATATATATAT
>NC_068982.1:132344146-132345047 GCF_001194135.2 Octopus bimaculoides
GGTGGCTCTCAACAGGTTGTCCCGCAGAAATCTCCAATTGTCTTCCACATTGTATGATGCTATATCCCCTTCTATTTCGTCAAATGCTTCAAGTAACTTGTCTCTAAGTCTCTGTCCATTTTCAGGGTCTTTAAACTTCCATACCCTTCTCCTCCAAGCCGGTCTACTTCTGGGCAACCATATTGCCTTGATCTCGAAGTCGCTGACTACTAATCTGTGTTGGGGTGTACATTCTTCGCTAGGGAGGGTTTTGGCATTTATAAGCCTCCCTCTTTCTCTATTTCTGGCGAGGATATATATATATATATATATATATATATATATATACACATGTACACACACACACAGACATATATATATATATACATACACACATACATATGTCTAAAATATAGAGTAGAGTAAATTGAAAATGCAAAGTGTTTAGGCAGTCTGACTGCCTAAACTTTGCGTTTTCAGTTTTCTCTACTCTATATTTTTTCACCTTGGCTCTCTATGAACACTCCGTAAACAATGTTTTTCATTTATTTATTGTATTAACACGTATTTTTATATGCATATTTATTTCTATTTTTTATTAATTATCATGTAGTAAGATACGTACATTGATTTTTATTTTTATTCTAGACCTGATGAGTGACTATATTTTTAAATAGAATTAAATTTCGATCGATTTATTTTTGAATTGAATTGATTTTATCTATTTTAATATAGCCATGAAACACGCGTAGTCAACTTATTGCTATTTACCTTTCATGCTTTATCAATTCACTACTATTTACTTTCTATGCTTTATCGAATTCTTAGATTAGTATTTTTATAGTGTATTTTTTCTGGATGGTGTCATTGGGGTCTTTCATTATCTGAATTATATAATGGTGGTTCTTCTCTAAATTATATA
>NC_068982.1:132347138-132352030 GCF_001194135.2 Octopus bimaculoides
GTGTGTATGTGTGTGTTATGTATGCATACCACTGCCGCCGCCGCCGCCGCCACCACCACCACCACCATAATCATCATCATCATCATTTAACATCTGTTTTGCCTGCTGACAGGGTTTAGATGGTTTGATAGGAACTGGTAAGTCAGAAAGCTGCACCAAGCTCCAGTCTGATTTGGCTTGGTTTCTACAGCTGAATGCCCCTCCTAATACCAACCACTCCACAGAGTGCAACAGGGGCCCCTTAGATGCCACCTGTATGGGTGACTTTAATTTGTCACCATCATGGGCGTCTTTCACATGTCATTGACATGAGTGCCTTTTATGTATCACAGGCTCAGGGGCCAAGTATATGTTTGTATGCATGTTTGTGTCCTCTCATCTTGATATTGCATCGTCATCGTCGTCGTCATTTAACGTCCACTTTCCATGCTAGCATGGGTTGGACGATTTGACTGGGGATCGGCGAACCAGATGGCTACACCAGACTCCAATCTGATCTGGCATGGTTTCTACACCTGGATGCCCTTCCTAACGCCAACCACTCAGAGAGTGTTGTGGGTGCTTTTTACATGCCACCGGCACGAGGGCCAGTCCGGCTTTTGTGATAGTTGTATTTGAGTGTCACCATCATACAAGTGATTTCCTTCTTTTCTGATCTTCCATGAAAACATATCCTGTCATAGGGAAATATCACTTTAGTTGGAAACAGTTGAAAGTTAGCAACAGTAACAGTATCAAACCATAAAAAATCCGCTGCAAAAGATTTTGTCTGACCAATGCAAGCATGGGAAGTGGATATTAAAGTTATGATGGTAATGATAAGGATGATGATGATGATGATGGTGATGATGAAATACAATTTCAAAAATATCAGAGGACATGAGACTTATGTAACCTAGACATTTTCCTAAGTGTCATAAGTATTATAGGATATTTAACAGCAGCATACAGGAAGTTAGCTTTTTTTGTTCAGAGAACTTCACTTCACTGGTTAACCAATGTGAAGTGAAAAGACTTGCTGAAGCCAATGAAAATAAAACCAACTATAAATGTAATGGTGTAAGCTGAACAATTGTCTCTCTAACAGCATTTCCTTGATCAAAGGAGTAGTATATATAAAGAGCTAAAGTCCTAAGAGATGATAGCTCTACATACAAAACTTACACCATAACAACAAAAAATGGCTTTAGAAGAGATTTACTAGCACAAAATTTCTTTTTACTCTATTCAAATAAGTTTCTCAACTGAAAAAAGCTGGTTTGGCTCCTTTCATAATCCATTGGTCAATCATAGAAACATGGGTCCTACTATCATTCTATGAAATACTTGTTATGTATAAGTGGGAAGTATTTTGTCCTATTTCATAAGTGGGAAGTATTTTGGGTAAATTTTCAGATTAACACATGCACGATTTTCACTAGTGTGTTAGGGTTTTAGGGTCAGGGTTAGGGTTTTAGGGTTAGGGTTAGGGTTAGGGTTAGGGTTAGGGTTTAAGGTTAGGGTTAGGGTTAAGGTTACAGTTAGGGTTAAGAACGGAATTCCTTAACCCTAACCCTAAAACCGTAACCGTAACCGTAACCGTAACCCTAACCCTAACTTGTTTTCTGGATATCTAAACCTTAACCCTAAAACTAACCCTAAAACCCTAACCCTAACACTTTAGTGAAAAGTGTACGGGTGTTAATCTGAAAATTGACTGTATTTTGTCCTTTTTTCATACAAATCAGTTTTAAACTAAAAATCTGAATTACCTAAATGCCAGTGCCACCTGACCGGCTCCTCTTTGCCGGTGGCACGTAAAAAGCACCATACAAACATGATCAATACCAGTGCTCCCCAACTGGCTCCTGTTTGTTTCATAAATTTTTGTTTCATAAATTCTTGGTTTCTAAAATGGTTTTTGCTTGAAACTTGTTCTCTTTACTTCAGATGTTATAACTATATTATACTTTAACTCTATGTAACCCTGTTCCAATGCAACATGATTCTGTTTTATTTAACTTCATTTTATTAAATTTTAATGCTTTTACTGTTTTTTTCATCAACTGCCAATTGTATGAGCCAACAGTGTTAATTAATTCTAAATGACATAATTCCCGGTCCAATCAGTTCTGAATGTCTATTTGATAATTTACCAAATAATTATTCCTGATTTGTAAATAAATATTCATAAACCAATGTATTGTTCCCAAATTTTCCTTCTATCTGGCAATCTGTCACATGAAATTCAATAAAACACTACATACATCCACACACACATTTATGTATGTATGTATGTATGTATGTATGTATGTATGTATGTATGTATGTAATATTTTAATTAGATAGTTGAAAATGTAAATTTATTTTCTTTGTAAACAAGTTAATGACGGTAAAATTCAGAAATAACAACATTGTGCTGTTTGTTAAAGATCTAAATTCTTCAGACTGTATTCTACAAACTCTTTTACAGCATTATTAAAATTCGAGCATGTTTATATAGTTAATTACATTTAATGTAATTAAATATATTCAATTTAATTAAATTTACTTAATGTAATATTCTCTCTACAGACTATATTTTTATCATCCTAGCCATTGTTATCTTCTCTTGTATAATATGAGTAGCAATGTGGCTCCTCTCTTGCAAGAAACTGGTTCTGTTCTTGCCTCTTCTCTCTCATTTTACCTCCTCATCCTTTACCATAAAACTGCCTCTTTCTCTCTACTATAGCCCAATTCAATTGATGGGAAGCTATGTCTGGCAGGTTGCATGGTGATTTTATTAATGCTGTACTATGTAAAAATAACAAACTGTAAAAATACCAACCGTAAAAAGGTTGACATTAGTAAGAGTATCCAGTCAAGACCTCTGCTAAAGCAGACATTGGAATACGATGCAGTCCTCTTACACCAGCCACCCTATGCCAGCATGGAACATGATCATTAAACGATGATGATGATGATGAGGAGGAGGAGGAGGAGGAGGAGCAGGAGGAGGATTCTCTATGCTGTGTTGTACTTTTTAAGCTTCTTTCACAACATTCACAAATATCAGTTCAAAACAGAAAACTGATAAATTCAACTGTCAGTTTTTATGATCATAGACACGTCTGTAAAAGTTTTTTCAAATAACTATTTTATGACTCCTGAACACGTATATATATATACATATATATATATTCTCTCTCTTTTCATAGTTCAGAAACCATTTTTGTAACAAGTGTAAAATTGTTAAGATATATTTTCATATATTCAATTAAAATCAACTGGTATCATGTTGTATCATGTTTTCTGGATGTATATGTGTATATGTGTGTGTGTGATCTTCATCATCATCATTGTTTAACATCTGTTTTCAATGCTGGCATGTGTTGGACGGTTTGACTGAGGACTGGTGAGCCAGTTGGCTGCACCAGGCTCCAATCTGATTTGGCAGAGTTTCTACAGCTGGATGCCCTTCCTAACGCCAACCACTCTGAGAGTGTAGTGGGTGCTTTTATGTGCTACTGGCACGAGGGCTAGTCAGGTGGTACTAGCAATGGCCACGCTCAAAATGGTGTTTTTTACATACCACCTGCACAAGAGACAGTCCAGCAGCACTGGCAACGACCTCGCTCGAATGTGGATTACATAGATTTAATAAAGTGCATGAAAGATGAGTAGTACCTGTGTTTACAAGAATAAATTACATCAGAGAATCTATTAAGTAATGAGGAGTTATGAAGGTGAAGAATGGCTAATGATTCTTTTAGGCATAACTTACATTTGCCAGTGTTTGCATTGTATGAGGGAGCCTCACTTACAATGGACCAGGATAAGGTGTATGGAATATTTTGAGATTTAAGATTGTGTAAATAAGTTGCTAAGGAGGTTGATAATTTAGAACTTGGATTGGAGAAAGAGTTAATGTGTGCACAGTAGTGGCACTTGAAATCTACCATGTCGCTGATATATATCCTTACTTGGTGAGAGTGTGGTGTTATAACACAGTATTTGTAGATTACATTTTTGCATAGACAGGAGCCTCCAAGAGGGCATAGCTGAGAAACCTGACAACTGCAAGTTTTCCTACCTGCTATGTGGTTGGAATTTATTGCTAGTGAAGTTGAGCTCTATTGGTTCATTGTTAGTGGGGGGTGGGGGAGAGTCTGAAGTGCAATCTGTATCAATACTGGATTAGGAAGTGGTATTACAGCTAGTATTTGTTGTTGCAGAGGTAGAATTGTGGGATGATGGCTTGGATCTGGTATTATTTAACAGAGTGGGGTTACTAAGAGTTGTTATTGTTAATATGTGGGTTAATTTGTGGTGCAGTGTGAGAGTTTAGGTATTCTGAGGACTGGTGTTGGAGTTTGCATTTGTTTGAGTTGGCAATTATGGATCCCAAATTAAGTGTGGTGAAGTAGGAGATTTTCACAGATGATTTGTCAAAAATGGGATGGTATTTATGCTGTGGTAGAAAATTAGATTTTAGGATTTTAAAGAAGAGTTTAGGTAGAGATTTAACTTGGAGAGAGAAAGGTAGTGTGAACCACAAGGTTTCCCACTTCCTGGCCTTAGAATGTTTAGAGTGTGTGGTTGTAATGGGTTGATCAGGAGCAGGAGGGAGGCTTGTAGTTGTTTTAGGCTCGGGGTAGCCAGTGGGGCAGCTGAGTGCGATGTGTAAGGTTTTTTTTTTTTTGAGAGTTGTTGGATTGATGTAGAGTGGAAGTATTGTCCATAGGTTCAGGGTTAGTATTGGGAAAAAGATGTGCTGTGTTAGTTTTAAGCTTAGTGTTAATGATATAATAGACCTCTTCATGGAAGCCACTTATCTGGAGGGCCTCTGCTCAAGTTTAAACCTCTTGAGCCCTATGAAGTGTATTCTATATGGAGAATATCTGTCTCTCATCTATAAACCAAATATACAT
>NC_068982.1:132352103-132353931 GCF_001194135.2 Octopus bimaculoides
ATATATATATATATATATATATATATATATATATATAGTGCCCCTGGACTGGCCTCTGTGCAGGTGGCATTGAAAAACACCATTCAAGCGCATGGCCGTTACCAGTACTGCCTGACTGGCCCTTGTGCTGGTGGCATGTAAAAGCACCCACTACACTCTCGGAGTGGTTGACGTTAGGAAGGGCATCCAGCTGTAGAAACTCTGCCAAATCAGACTGGAGCCTGGTGCAGCCAACTGGCTCACCAGTCCTCAGTCAAACCGTCCAACCCATGCCAGCATTGAAAGCAGGTGTTAAACAATGATGATGATGATCAAATCGTCCAACCCATGCTAGCATGTAAAGCGGATGTTAAACGATGATGATGATGATGATGATGATGATGATGATGATGATGATGATGATGATGTTGATGATGATGATATATATATATATATGGAGACAGAGACAGACAGACTGAAAGATAGAAATTCCATAACTGTTTTGAAAAGAATTTCTGAATCCCAGCCCAATACAATAAAAGAATGTGTTTAGTGGTGACAGTGTGGTTTATTTGGCTATTGTTGTGGACATCAGCTGCAGTATAACTAAAGTTGTATACCAAGTCATCTTTTGAATAACAAAATATTTTAGTATTTCAGAAGAGATATTTTCACAATGTCAATACAATACCCAGAAAACATGACATAGCATTTGAAATATCATGTTGAATTTAATTCAATATATAAAAGTATATTTAAACAAATATTAGATTTCCTGCCAAAATGTTTCTGAAATATGAATAGAGAGAGAATATATATTCAGGAGTTATAGTTATCTCAACAATTTCTGCAGAAATATCTGTGATAAAACTGATGTCAGAGGATGTTGAGAAAAAGTTTAAAAAGTACAAGATTGCATAGAGAATATTACATTAAACTGTTAATTAAATTAAATATAATTAATTACATTTAATACAATTGACTATGTGAACAAACTCAAATTTTGATATTACTGTAAAAGAGTTTGTAAACTATATTCTAAAGAAATGAGATATTTAGCATATAGTACAATGTTGCTATTTCTAAATTAAGCCGTAATTAATTATATACAAAGAAAATGAAATTTACATTTTCAAATATTTAATTAAAATACGTTACAAAAATAATAATGGTGAAATTAACTAAAGAGTTCTAAAATAATTGTAATTGTTTAGTTGATCTGAATTAGGTGGAACAAATTAACTTTCTATTATAGGTGCAGCTATGATTGTTGGGTTAAGAGGATCACTTCACAACCACAAAGATTCCTGTTCATCCTACTACATTGATACCATGGGCAACTGTTTTCTGGTATATGTTCAAGTTAAACAATTTCTTGTGAGTAAAATTTCAATTAGTAACAATTGCACAGAAGCCTGGCTTGCTCCAGTCCACTCAGCTGGCAAAATGAGTAACGCTGCAATGGACTGGCATCCCGTCCAGCTGGGGAACACATACGCCATTGAAACCGGGAAACCAGCCTGGCTAGGCTTTAAAAAGGGCACAAATATATATACACATATGGATATATATATTACGTGCATGTGTGTGTTTGTGTATATATAGTGAAAAATATAAAAAGAAAGGAAATGCACAGAAATTTTATGTTGAATGAAATATATATATATGTATAATTCTATGAAATGGAATATTTGCATAGTCAACTTGTTTCGCTTGTGCTGATCATAACTAAGACATTAGTGATGATGTTACAATTTCGTGCTATCATAAAAAATGTTCATTCCATGTTAGTAGAAGGAAGGATATTTTATAAATGAATCAAGAAGCAACTATATATATATATATATAT
>NC_068982.1:132354924-132356185 GCF_001194135.2 Octopus bimaculoides
ATATATATATATATATATATATATATACACGTGTGTGTGTGTGTGTGTGTGTATTTGTCTGTCTGTGTCTGTGTGTGTGTACATGCACACATATTGTTTGTCTTTACATGTCTTGGCATTGTCATCAATTGGACAGCAGTGATGTTATCAATTTCTCATGTAAGTGCCAATCCAGCAGCTTGGGCATCTGACAAACAAAGATATGGGATAAGGTACCTTACTTGATAAACAAATAAGGACAGGCATAAAAAAGAACGTCAGGTTATAGAATACTGTTAAAATGATGCTCAAGAATTCTCATCAAATCTATACCAGAATAGAAATAAAAACATGTAAAAATGAATAAGCAAATAAAAATTATGAAAAAACTGTGAACTGAATCTGTGACACCAATATTTTCATAAACCACAGTAAATTATAGGGGCTGATAAATGGCTCTAATTTGATAGAGGATCAATTCCAGTCTAAATTACCCAGATGATCCTTATGGTGGGGTCAGATAAAGTACATAGTATAATGTTATCTGACAAACATATATATGTGAAGGATGTGTACAACAATTAACTGAAGGAACAAAAAAGACAAAAACAAAAACAAAAAATGGATAAATCAATTTCATCAGCCAATTTTTTATCTAGAGTCATTAGGATTTCAGCACTTGGAAATATTAGTATTGCTTATCTGGAAAGTAATCAAGTTCAAAGAAAACAAAATAAAGTCAAGTCCAACATCTAGAAACCAACATGACAGAGACATAAGACTGATATGGAAAACAAGAAGAAACAGACACAAAATATAAATAAAAATGGTGTCTTGGAGTTTGAGAGAGAGACAAACAAGGAAAATGTTTGCACAGAGGAAAAATATAAAAAGACTTTCATCTGGATATAATCTAATAAGAGAGAAATACTGCTCACAAGGCAAAACAACAGTAAAAAAAGTAGTGGATATCAGTAGATAGGTGGTATGAAAAGGAGAGAAAATGAGAGACAGTGGGAGGAAGGGGAGGGCAATACAGAGTGAGAGAAAGGTATTGTAAGTCACAGTGAGAGATAAGTCAGTTACAATAAATAATATGACCATGTAAGCTAGAAATGAAAAATAATGGCAAATAATGTGTATGACAATTAACAAGATTACAACAGTGCCAATCCTAGTATGTAATATAATAAATCTCTCTCTGTCTCTGTCTGTCTGTCTGTCTGTCTGTCTGTCTGTCTGTCACTCTCTCTCTCTCTCTCTCTCTCTCTCTCTCTCTCTC
>NC_068982.1:132357989-132360489 GCF_001194135.2 Octopus bimaculoides
AAAACAGAAAAACATGAGGCAACAATTCGTCCCATCCATGTTTGGGGTACTGTGTCTCCATATCCAATTGTGGTCACTGTTATCTGCAATAATGATAATAATAATAATAATAATAATAATAATAATAATAATAATAATAATAATAGTGATGATGATGATGATGATGATAGTCATTATAATTGTGTAGTTTAGGCACAAGACCAGAAATTTTAAGGGATAGGGATTTGTTGAAACCATACAACTCTATACTTGACCATTAGATTATCAACTCCTGAAAGGATGAATCATGAAGTAGGCTTTGGCAGGATTTGAACTAAGAACATAGCATGCCAGAAGAAATTTCACAGAATGTTTTGTCTTATACATTAACAATTTTATCAGAAAGAGAAAAATATGTATAAGTATGTTGCTACTGAGATTCTAATATATTAGAATTTTAAAATACCATAAGATATTAAAATGTATGATACCTCAATACTATTCTACAGGGTGCAGGTATGACTGTGTGGTTAAGGAGTTTTCCTAACAACAATGAGGTTTAAGGTTTTGAATCCACTATGCAAGACTTTGAGCAAGTATTTTCTGTCTTAGCTGTGAGTTGACTGAAGCCTTGAAAGTGAAATTTGCTACATGGAGAATGTGTAGAAGACAGTCAGAGTGACTGTTGCTGATCTTGGATGGCAGACTGAACCTGTCCCCCAGATTAACACCACCATCATCTAACCCTTGATTGTACCCTCAGTGTAGTTCTGCCTATTGTAAATATTTGGATCAAACCTTTAGTCTTTGGGTAACTTTCTCTCTTTCTTCCAGACTGTCAGGAGTGGATCTTACAATTTTTGTCATAAATCTGCATATTAATGACACTTTCAAGTGTTTTTATAGAAAAAAAGCCCAAAAAACTGTTTATGAACTTATATCCAATCTCATTAGAAAACAATTAATCATAAATATGGAAGATATTTTTCTAAGAAACATTTATTTTTATAATGTAAATTTTCTTAGATGTCGACAGCTAATTATCAGACAACCAGCTAAAAGAAGAGAAATTCCTATCATGTTGCCAGCATAACATTGCACCTGTGATCAAAACACAATGTCATGCCTGTGACCAAGACATATAAGTGGTGTTTACACTTGAAAACTGCTGATCGTTTTACAATAATTGTTTTTATTCTTACAATAATTGTTTTTATTCTTACAATAATTGTTTCTATTCTTACAATAATTGTTTTTATTCTTACAATAATTGTTTTTATTCTTACAATAATTGTTTTTATTCTTACAATAATTGTTTTCATTCTTGCCAAATCAGATTTGAGCCAGTTGCAGCCTCCCAACTTGCCAGTTCTCAGTCAAACCGTCCAACCCATGCCAGCATGGAAATCGGAGATTAAACAACGACAATGATGATGATGAAAAATTTCTCTTTTAATTGCTTTTCAGTTACTTAGTCAAGGAAGAAAGAGCAGAGCCCATGACCCTTATTATTTTCAGGGTCTTTAAGACCGGTAGAAAGAAGGGAGGTGGTTATCCTTAAACTGGAAGCCTGGTTCAAGTGCCTCTTTCCAACAAAGTGAAATCTACTAAAGGCGTACAAGGACCAGGTTGTGGTATTAAGCTGAGGGACATATCAAGTCTGCTATTGGGTTGGACATGATAGGATTTTGAACTGAAAATGCAAATAACCTGAACAAATACCACAAGACATCTTGTCTGATATTCTAATACTACTCAGTTCACTGTCCTGGATTGGTCCTATATTTATCAACCCCCAAAAAGATGAGCTAACAACCACATAGTTTCAGGTTCTCCCCACTGAGCGAAACCTTGAGAAAGTGTTTTCTACTATAACTCCTGGTCGATCAATGTGGAAGAGGTAGACCCAGGAAGACCTGGGATGAGGTGGGGAAGCATGACCTTTGAACATTGCCTCTCAGAGGCAATAGCAAGTGACTGAAACCTTTGGAGATATACTGTGCTTGAGAAGATCCAGCAAGCCAAGTGAGATCATAGCTGTGGCCAATGCCAGTGTCGCATAACCAGCCTGCTTAAAAGTACTCTTCAATCACTAGGCAATATGCTGTGCTTGAGAAGACCTGTCGAGTCAAGTGAAATCGTTTTTGTGGCTGATGCCGGTGCTGCCTGACTGGCACCCATGCTGGAGGCACATAAAAAGCATCATTCGAGCGTGGTCAATACTAGTGCTGCTTGACTGGCTCCCTACCACCGGCACATAAAAAGCACCCACTACATTCTTGGAGTGGAAGGGCATCCAGCAGTAGAAACCTTGCCAGATCAGATTGGAGCCTGGTGCAGCCTCCTGGCTTACCAGTCCTCAGTCAAACTATCCAGCCCATACCAGTATGGAAAGTGGACATTAAACAACAATGATGATGATGATGATGGGCTTCTTTCAGTTTCCATCTAACAAATCCACTCACACGACTTTGGTCGGCCTGAGGCTATAGTAGAAGACACTTGCCCAAGGTGCCATGCA
>NC_068982.1:132362020-132375833 GCF_001194135.2 Octopus bimaculoides
CAGCGTGACACAGTGTGACAAGGCTGGCCCTTTGAATTACAGGCACAACAGAAACAGGAAGTAAGAGTGGGAGAAAGTTGTGGTGAAAGAGTACAGCAGGATTCGCCACCATCTCCTGCCGGAGCCTCGTGGAGCTTTAGGTGTTTTCGCTCAATAAACACTCACAACGCCCGGTCTGGGAATCGAAACTGCGATCCTATGACCGCGAGTCCACTGCCCTAACCACTGGGCCATTGCACCTCTACGACATTTAAATACACCAAAGCTTAAACAATTATCAACACTTTACCAAGTTCAGTTAGAATACTTCCCACATATCTGGTACAGTGCTGCAACAATATGTACAGACAGCTTGGATTGTATTCTTCCACCCCCTAAAAAAGGCCTCTTGACTCATTAGCCTGAAGCTGTTTGTTATTTCACTCCAGCCTTTGAGCCATAGACATAGTGTCTCCTTTCTCTGTTGCTTTTGTGCTGCTACAAAAGGAATAAGGGGTAGTGAATGTGGATAGATTCAGTGCCAACTCTCATGCACTTATGTCACGATAGGAGAAAAGTAGAGAGTTAAGGGTGGTGGCAGGGAGGATTGAATATGGGTAGATTCAATCCCAATCCTCATGACAGGTAATATGGTGCAGTGTTTATGAGAAGCTGAGTGATAGATAAGATGGTAAAGAAGATGTGGGGCAGTAGTTGTGAAGTTAACAGAAACACAATTGTGAGACGCTGACGCAGATATATTATATCTGATGCATGATTTCTTTTTTGCCAGTACATAACCACAAAACTATTTAGATGCAAAAGTGAAATTAATTCTGTAGAAATATCTGAAACATGAAGGTAATTCTGTAGATATCTCCCTTGCTTTAAGTTTTATACAAAATGCACAAGTTTGTTTACGATATGTCAATCCATACTTACCACACCCCACCAAAGTGCATCTGCATAACTGCTAAAAGCTGACTCTCCCTCTTTGTTGCTGTTATCTTTCTCAGCAAGGTAAACAAAATAGGATGAAAATATTAGCCCCAAGAAACCAATGTACAGTGTAGTTATTAGTTCCTGCAAATGGAATAAAACGAAATATATTAGCAAAAATATCAATGTTTGACAGACAGTGCTTAGCACAAGTTTTATAGTGCGAAGTAGATGAGAGATACTCACTCACCAGGAAAGTAAGTAGAACTAACAGTGGTTGTGTTCCAAAACTATCTGATGCCTATTTTCGATAAATTGTAGAATAAAGTATCTTGCTCATAAATACATTAAAAGTTTTGCAGCATACTTGAGCTTACAACTTAGAAGTCAGTCATTCAATACCTCATTTAATTGGCTATTGAACCTCTGCAGTAAATATATAATAACCAAGTCAGTGAATGTATTTTGAAAACTGGTACTTACTCTATTAGTATCTTTTGCTTAACCTCTAAGTTATGGGTACAAATACAAAACGACCAGTTGTCAAGTGGTGATAGTGCGGGGAACAAATAGATAAAAAGACACACATTTATATATGCACACATACATACATACATACATACATGCATATATACATACACATGGAAGACATTACGCATGTGATTAGTAGCTGTCCTAAAATGTTGTCATGGTACTACCTCCCTATGTGGCACGATGTAGTTGCTAAAACAATTTACAATGCCATCTGCAAAAAAGACTCCTGAAATAAAATCCCTCTGTTATGGAATACATTCATAAACACCAACTCAAGGAATACTGGTGGATATTTCCATCAAAACTTCTGTCAAATTTAAGCATAACAGGCTGGATATTGTTGTTTGGAACAGAAGGGCAAATGTATGCACCATCATAGAGGTTAGTTGCCCTGCAGATATAAACATCTCTTAGAAAATCAAAGTAAAAGAGGATATCTATGGACAACTATTCTGAAACCTCCAGCTTCTATATCCAGACTATGAATTCATATTCATACCAATAACAATTGGAGCACTAGGTTTTGTTAGTAAATGCTTAAAGGAGAATCTGGATAAACTGGGATTTTCAGAAAGAGAAATTGACTGGCTGATTCGCACATTACAAGTCCAATCTGTGAGTAGAATAGTACCACGTTCCTACACATCTTTAATGTATATATGTATACATATAGTTATAGGACAGGTACATTCTTCAACAATTTATAGATTTGTATATAAAACTTTCTACGTTAAAGGGTTAAAGCTTGTGGAGGCCAATTATCAGAAAACTGAGTTGTGATCATTTGTTTCACTAACAACATATTTTTTCTGTTAATTCAAAACTGAATGGTCCCTTATAAATGAATAGGATCTCTCTATGCAGCTGTTCAATCTGACATTTATTAAATAATCCTTTAACAGTACAGATGGTGGTTTATCTATTGAGAGTAGGCTTATCTGTCAAACAAATATCACAATGATAACAACAAAAATTATTTGAATGAATGATGATGATGATGACAACAATGAAGATGCTGTAACCATTGCCAATGTTTGTTTCAATGACAAGAATAAAGATGAAGATTATTTCTTCTAAAGTACAAGATCACTTATTGTAAGGGAAGAATATAAGAGAACAATTGGTTGAATTGATTTCTTAATATCAGTATTAATACTCCTGCTTTTCTGTCTTTCTCTCACTACTGCAATGAAATATTGTGTTATGAAGCTAGGCTGTTCATTCTGTCAGTGATAATGATACTGCGTATTTTGCTCTTTGTCAAATCACTTACTTTCTTAAGTGCATGTTAGTGACATTGAATTTATCATAAGTGGAGTAAACGTATATCGTAGCCTGGGAGTAATATTTGAATGTCTGAATATTTTTTCTTTCACAACTTCTGCATTGCAAATATTCAAAGTCAATTCTATTCATGTAAGTTTTTCAGCAATACAGAACTACCATAATCTTTTTACATAGTCTGTGCCTAGCTTTAATAGCTGCTTCTCAAATTAATGAAGGTTTTTGAGATTATCAGCAGTGTGTTTAATTTTATAGTATTTTCAAAGATCCTCAAACATGATATCTCTCTATGAAAAGTATCTCTTATCCTACTCTAATTTTATATAATTTAAAAATTTTAACCTATCTCTTTTGAATTTCTCTCTGGAAACCTCCCATCTTTTCACCCCCTTTCACTATTCTTACTTTCTGTTCCTTCTATACATATATTCTTATGAATGATCATCACTTCTGTAAAGAAATTCTGTTCATTGTCACATCTCCAACTTTATAAAATGTGTGTTGGCTTTCATGTAAACTTGCTTCTTTTAAATAGTCTCTGTTTTACCACAAATTTTTTTCTAACAAATTTACTTTCTTAATTTCTACACAAATTCTGTTCTGATATCCCTCTTCCCAATTTATATACATCTATTTATGATTCACCATTTCCTCCTCTCTCTCTCTCTTTCTGCTGATTTTACTCATTTACCTATCTTTCTGATAACTCTACTAATGAGTAATTTACTCTTAGGTAAAGAACTACTTTAGGAGAAACATGTTTTAAAGGTAAGTTACTAAGAAATAAAACCCTGAGCTAGAGCAGATGACACCATGTACCCTGTAAGATATAAATATATATTTTTTTTGTGTTGCTGTCATGATAAAATGCACAAACCCTATTTTTAAAGGGTGAGAAGTAAGTCTAACTTGTTCCCTGATTTATTCCACCTTCTGCATAGGGTATCTTTACAGTGTCACCAGCTTTCAGACTTGACCTTTATTTGAGGATAATACAGTCTCTACTTTGGACTATAACTTCACTTGGCTGGTGCCACTTATAAAATAGGTTCCCTATAAGTTGCATACTGCCAGGTATATTAGGGGCTGGAACACATGTATAATTCCTTATTAAGATAAGCCTTATCTTATATCTTGTTTCAATCATTAGACTGTGGCCATGCTGGGGCAGCACCTTGAAGAATTTTTAGTCAAATGTATTGACCTCAGTATTGATTTTTTTTTTTAAACTTGGTACTTATTCTACCAGTCTCTTTTGCCAAACTGCTAAGTTATACAGATGTAAATACAGCACCGGTTGTCAAGTGGTGGTGGTGGTGGTGGTGGACAAAGACAGACACAAAGACATGCACATAGATATGTATATATACATATATATATACAACAGGCTTCTTTCAGTTTCCATCTACCAAATCCACTCACAGGGTTTTGGTCAGTCTGGGGCCATAGTAGAAGACACTTGCCCAATCTGTCATATAGTGAGACTGAACATTGAACTATGTGGTTGGGAAGTAAGCTTTTTACTACACAGCCACAAAGGGCTTGACCCAAGGCTTTCGTAGACAGTCATAGATTAGTGAAATTGATAATGATTAGTATTCTGCTTGAACTGTTGCAAGACAATAATTGTTGAGAAAACATGTGCAGGGAAAGAATCCCAGAACATTGATGTTTTGGTGTAGAGGGATTAGGTGTAGTCATTAACGCAAGGTTTAAGGATGGGGTAGATTAACACAATATAGGCGATGGGAAGAAGAGAGCTGAGTCAGGTGTGGAAGTGGTATGAAGTCAGTCAGATTTAAGGAACAGAGGCTACTGAGGTAACAGTAGAAAAGACAAAGTGAAGAAACTACACATCTCTAGTACAGAAGTTGGAGTTTTTTTACCCTTCATCAGTAAGTGCCAGATTTTGTGAGGCTCACAGTGATCTACATAGTAATTAGCAGCAACCTTATTTCCTCTTCAATGCTTTACCAAACATTTTTTTACAACCATGTCAAAGTCTGTACAATGGAACAAAAATAATCAGTTGGGCAATTCCCTGTCCACTATACTAATATCAAAGAATTTTGGTTCAAATCTGCACCCTACCAATCATATCCTTTAAAGATAACACATGTTATTTTGGACTACACTTTCTCTTGGTTCCATAGAAGTTGCATTCAAGGGTCACCCTGGGCAACACAATCTAGCAACGTTAACTGACTTCACATCAATCACATAAAAACTTGGCTTCAGATAGACTAAAGTTCACATCTTCAAAATAAGACTCATTTTCCTTTTCATCAATAATTACAAATAAGGTTCAAAACAAGCAAGCAAAAAACCCACCAAAATCTGGAATTCTATTGATTACAATGATAACAGTTACAGTTGATATGATCAATGAAACAGCCTACTTGTGATATTAACATGCAAGTGGCCGAGCACTCCACAGACATGTGTAGCCTTAATGTAATTCTCAGGGAGATTCAGCATGACACAGAATGTGACAAGGCTGGCTCTTTGAATTACAGGTACAACTCATTTTTGCCAGCTAAGTGAACTGCAGCAACATGAAATAAAGTGTCTTACTCAAGGATGCAATGCATCACCAGAAATCAAATGCATGACCTTACAATAGGGAGTTGAGTACCAGAATCACAAAACCATGTACCCTCACAAGTAAGCAATCACTATACTCAACAACATAAACATTTACAGCAACTCAATCAACTTTCTATTCACTCTGTCAGCTGAATGCTTTCATTCATAACATCACACAATATTAGATAACATGTCATCTTACCTGTCTGTGGATGTAAACAACAGAGCCAAGTAATCTCCAGGTACCTCCCTGTCGGTCCACATGTAGCATTCGTAGAATCTGGAGAAATCGAATTCCTCTGCAATTCAAAAATAAAAAAAATTAATCAAGTTATATCGATATAGTTGATATAAATCATGTTAAGTTAGAATAGTCAAAAGAAGAATGTATAGTCAACCCAGTCAAATACTACAGGGTGTCTGGGTACATGGGAATTAACACATACTTTAAGAAATTATTATTTCTTATATTTAATTGTTTATGTTATGATTTTATTTACTCCATGTACCCAGACCTTGTGGACACCCTATAGTATATAAACAGGAGCTTATTTTGCTTTTATTCAGTAAGAAATTGAAGATAGAATAAAACTTGCTGCTTCCATTTCCAAAAACATAAGCATCTTCTGTGTAATGCACCTGTAAAACTATAGTTATGTATATTATGATTACAACTTACTTTTGAGTAATGCCATTGTTTGATTGTTCTCTTAAACATGAGCAGCATGGATGTGGCTTTTCAGTCCTGTAAGGGACTTGCGCTCTTTTGCACAGATGCAATAACAATAGACATCTCTGGCAGAAGGTGTTCAGAGAACTTACCACCCATGCTGACCCAGGTTTTCATTTCATCGTGGAAATTTTCATTGAATGCTTTGCCTTTCTTGACCACAGCCAAAAATAATATGCAACACATACATACACATACATACAAACATACACACACATAAAAAAATGCATTAAATACAAATACACACACAAATGCATAAAATACATACACACACACACACATACACAAATGCATAAAATACATACACATATTGTATGTGCATTGCTAATAGTAAAGTCCACCTGTGAGATACATAGCAGCTTTTACCCAAGCTATATACATAAACAATAAACTCTCTCCTATCTGGAAGTTTACTAAATAACTAAATTTTCCAGATATTTGAGCATCACTCTTTAAATTATCAGAGCACCTTACAAAACCCATTAAAACCCTCTCTATGCATTGATATTATCATTAGTATTTTGAATATTGTAGAAATGAGAAAAATATGAAGAAACGATATAATTTAAGTAAAAAACAGGTTTTGTTAATCTAATAAAATATAGGTATTGTCAATGCTGTAAGATAAGATTAAATATTGTACTTTGAGAAGCAAGAATCCATTTTAGATAAAGTAGAAACTTACTTTGTTGTAATGATATTTAATTAATTAACATAAATTAGCACAAATTTTTCTTACTCTAATTAACCCAATATCTGCTCTCTTCTTTGGTCACGTCTCAGAATGAGAAGATTGGATATGGCTGTGTGGATGGTGGCAATAGGCACAACTGTCTGGATATTGAACCTGTTTTGGTGACAGTACTTTTTGGTATTGGAGGCAAACATATAAACACACATGCATGCATGTGTAGGAATATACACACATAGATATCACAGACAGAGAAAATGAGAGAGAGAGAGAGAGAGAAACAGAGGGGAGAGAGGGAGGAGAGAGAGATGTTGAAATATCTGATGTCAAGTAATTCAATGTCAATTCAGCGATGCCAAATAAGCAGAGTCAAGACTGCTGTTCCAAGACATCTCATATGCCTTATGTCATGCTTTGTCTTCACCGATGCACATATCCCCCTACTTTGTGCAATAGACTGGTTTAAAACCCCACAAAATCAGCCTCATATGCCTCTGCCATAAAAGTTACCATTGCCCACAATTTTCTCCAAACACATTGACAAGTCTCAGATTTTACACTATGCCATGCGAAGATTACACTAGACTCAATGTAATTGAGTAGGGTGCTATTTCTTTTGATGGAAGGAAAAACAGATGAGTAGGCTGTCAAATGGCTGGACAGTTGGGTAGATGGTCAGACAAAGAGATGGATAGGTGGGGGGAAGGATGGTCAGATGGATGGATAGATGGACAATAGACAGACAAACAGATTGAAAGATGGATAGATAGGTGGATAGGATGGATAGATGAATGGAAAGATAGATGATAAAAAGTTAGATAAATGGATGGATAGACAAACAGACTAGACCTAATGAAAAAGAGTTAAAACATGTTACTTGTAAATTTGGAACATTAGAGTGTAGCACGTTTTTACATTTTTCAAATCAACCAGATTATCTGTTCTAAAAGCAGTGATATATCCTTCACACTATCTAACTATTTATTTTTTACTTTTTCTTGGAATAGCAAAACCTATTTTTCAAAGTTGCATAAAGAATTTTATAAAAAATCTAAATTCTGAAAATATTAAATTTTCTTCTTTTATCCTTAAGGGCCAGTATCTCATGTGAGACAAAAGAAATAAAGATTGTGTGCATAGACAGTGGATGATAGTTTTGTTATTTTGGGAGATTGTTATTTAAAATGAAATGTTGGAAAGGTATTTAAAATGTCAAGAAGTATTCTATCAGATTTCTTCTCAGTGAAAATATACAGGAAATTTTTTAATTGTTTAACTCAAAAGTTCTACCAAAAAAACTTAAAATACAAGTTGGATGGATGGATTAATTCATGTCTTTTGCATTCTCTTAAATAAGATATACCTTTAAAAGAAAATTAGTTTCATGTTAATGCGAATATTAAAACTCAAACTGCTATATTTTGGAAAGTAGACTTGACATATTCTGAAATCCACAAAGAACTGAAGAAGAAAACAATTCCTATTTCTCATTCTACCATAAAGAGACCAGTTGTACACTTGTAGTTAGGAAGTAAGGGTACAGCAAGCCTAGGACTACTTCAAGTGCAAATAATGGAAGACTGAGATTCTTGGTTATTTAGCAAAGAAAGAAAATCTTACAGGAACTGTCAAGATGAGTTAGAACTTATGAAACCAAGATTGTTTCTAGAAGAACCATTACAAGAAAGTTGAAAGATGCTGGGGTTTTTTTGGCTTCTCTATACATTTTTGCCTGCATGCACGTATATGTGTGCATCTTTGTCTTGGCAACCGGTGTTGGTGTGTTAGCATCCCCATAACTTAGTAGTTTGGCAAAAGTGACAAATAGAATGAGTACCAGACTTTAAAAGAATTAATTATTGGGGTCAATTCGTTTAGCTAGAAATTTTTTCAGGCAATGCCCCAGCATGGCCACAGTCTGAAACAAGTAAGAAGGAAAAGGTATACATATATATATATATATATATATATACGCACACACGTTGTTCCATAGCAGATGGTCAATGAAAGTATGATAAACAATTTTCCTATAATATTTGATGGGCTAAGAAGTTTGAATTTTAAATTAAGGAATAAGGAAACAAAAAAAAAAAAATGCATAGAATACACATATTTTATCTCTTTTTGTTTTTTTACTTAATATGGATATTTATACAGACATGCATGCATGTATATATGGAGAGTACTACAGCTCAGCAAACATTAGCATACCAAGTGCAAATTAAGCAAGTTCCCAATTTTGGCAATTACCTGACTCAGCAAGTCCAGCACAAAAACAAAGTAATTGGTAGACTCTCTCTCTCTCTCTCTCCTCACTTGCTCTTGCTATGACCCAGAATATGTATTAACATCCAGTTGTACAATCACTCCCTACCATCTCTTGTACAATAAGAATGCAATGTAAGCAGATGTCAACCATTTGATAATTGTTTCTATTTCATTTTCTCAAACTTCTCCTATTACTTTTGCTTCACTTTGATAATGAGTATAACTAGGCCTGTGGCTCATTCAAACTGTGAAATAGTTAATATTAGTAACAAAGTGTCTAACCTCTCGTCATCTAAAGAAATTTTCAAGAAAACAGCCTCCTACTATAACAATGCCCTAGCTAATAGTGGTTTCAAAGATAAATTAATATATAATCCCTCTAATACTAACCAGAATAATAATAATAGATCTAGAGGCATCAAAGATAAAGTAATACATAGCCCCTCTAATATTATATAATCCTAATTAAGTGAAAAGTAGGAGAATTTCCAATGCAGCATTCAACATGAGCTTGTAGCTATTTACTCTCTTGAATTAGAACCCTGAGGAAGATTGAAATTCTGCTGGTGTAGAAAATCGAAGTACAACACCAGTAAATTCAATGTGTGAGTCTAGCAAAGAATAATATATAATCCAAATAAGGAGACTTAGAAAGCGAATGTTAAATGGTGATGATGACAATGATAATATATATATATATGTTGAAAACTATAATATATATATATATTGTGTTGTCCATACAAAATATTTTTAGCTCTCAGCTTCCAACTTCTTGTCATTGTTACAATAAACAATTTTGGAATAGCTCTTTGATAATGTCTTGAAGACACAATAAATATTAGATACCTGTGGCTTTGGAAGCCTTATTTGTTCTGAAGTAGGAGAAAATAGTATCAGTCTGTAAGGAAATCTGATTATCAAATTTGGCAACCAGCTATATTGTCATGATTTTAATACTACATATTGTATGTGTGTGTGTGTGTGTGTGTGTGTGTGCATGTGTGTCTGTGAATGTGTGAGTAATTGTGCGTGAGTGTGTGTGAGTATGTGTGTGTGTAAGTGTGTGCTTGTGAGTGAGTGTGCATGTGAATGTGTGTGTGTCTTTTATCTTTTATTTGTTTCAGCTATTTGACTGTGGCCATGTTGGAGCACTGCTTTGAAGAATATTTTGTCAAATGAATTGACCCCAGTACCTACTTTTTTGTAAAGCTTGGTACTTATTCTATCGATCTTTTGTCAAACCACTAAGTTACAGGGACATAAACACAGCAACAGTTGTCAAGTAATAGCGGGACAACCGATAGACACACACACACACACATACACGCAAAGGGCTTCTTTCAGTTTCCATCGACCAAATCCACTCTAGGCTATTGTAGAAGACACCTGCCCAAGATGTCATGCAGTGGGACTGAACTATGGGGTTCGGAAGCATAAGGAAGGGCATCCAACCATAGATACCTTGTCAAAATTGACAGCGGAGTTTGATACAGCCATGCAGCTTGTAGGATGCTATCAAACCATACAACCAATGCCATCATGGAAAATGGATGTTAACTGATGATGATGTTGGCGATGATGATGATGATGATAATGATGATGCTTTTCTTTTCTGCTCTAGGCACAAGGCCCAAAATTTTTGGGGAGAGGGTCCGGTTGATTAGATCAACCTCAGTATGTAATGGGTACTTAATTTATCTACCCCAAAAGGATGAAAGGAAAAGTCAACCTCAGCGGAATTTAAACTCAGAACGTAAAGACAGATGAAATACTGCTAAGTATTTTGTCTGGCGTTCTAACATTTCTGCCAGCTCACCGCTTTAATGACATTGATGATGATGATGACAGATAATGTAAAAAGCTTAAACAATTGTTGGATGATCCAAAGTGGAAAGAGACTGTTTTATGGTGCAAACTTTCAGTTTTAAAAAGTTGGTGCGATGGTCAAAAATACCAATGTATGAGGACACTGATTAATGTAGGAGAGTTCCAGTTAATGAATATTTTGTGTTTTTACCAGTTGAATCAATCTGAGGGGAATAAGGGAGCAAAGAGGAGCTGTATACATTGAAGACAACAAGAACTATTTCTTTTGAGAAAGGTAAGTGAAATAAATGTTCTTGTGAGCTACTGGGGTTTGACGGAGCCATTTTCTATTGATCATCAATTTTTCTTTAGTTATTTGATGGGCCCCTGATGATCTCTCATTATGGCCACATATCTATAAAAGGAGCTAAAAGTGCACCTGGATGCGTCCAAAAAGCTTTACTGTCACTTCATGCTCAGAAACAATTTCAGCTCTAAACCCTATACAAAGCACAAGTCCATCTCCCTTCAGTGAACTGTTCACACATCTGTATTAGAGCAGCTGTTATAAACATACGCACACACATACGCACGCACACACGCACACACACACACACACACACACACACACACACACACACACACCTGTATGCACACACATAGGCAAGGTAGTGTCCCTAAAAGCTACCCAACTGATTGGCAAGGATTCGCTTGTCTATACATAACAATGGATAGCACATCAACCCATTGTACCCTTCCTTCTGTCTGTTCTGCAATAGACCTTGCTCTTCTGAACTAACAAGCTGGATGCACTTATGACATTCACTTGTCTCTCCTCGTTTGTGGTGTCTTACCACTAAACCCTTCATCTAAAACTTTATCCTCAAAAATGCAACTCACAGGAAGTCTTCTGCTCCCCACTGCTTCTCACATAGACGTCAGCCGGCAGAAATCCAACCTGATTTTCCCATTGTTTCAATCTCTATTTACGTAAATAAACAGTGGAAAAATTTTAAGGGAGATAATGCAAAAATTAGCTGTTGCTTATTTTTTTTTCTTTCCCTTTAAACTGATTGATTTTTTTATTTTTAACGAAAAAGCAAAATAAATGATTTTTTGATATATTTTTAATAAGTTAAATCACTGAGCTATGACCTTTGAAGAAAGCATGAATATTATATCACCTAAATTCTTTTGTTATAATTCTAATCTTTGAAATATTAATACAAATTTTGTAGCAGATAATTACATCTCTTATAATACAACTGTAATATTTGTTAGCCCTCGGAATCCTTGTAGTTATTATATTGGTTGTCATTGAAAAACATATATTATGTATGTTCATTATGTATGTATATGCTTGTGGCTGGTAATCCAGCTGAAAACATATACTTTTTGCTGGTGTAAAAAGAAATAGTATGCTATCATGCCTTGTAGTGGGTAGATTCAGAATGGTATTATCATATTTTGAATTGACAAAATTTGAACATTTTTACACGGGCAGATGGTAATTTCACGAGACGAGCAGCAGCATGTGATATGGAAAAGAAAAAAAAGGAAAAAAATGGAGACCAAGACAGGTATCTAAATTTTCATGTGTACTTGGCAAGCTTCTGAAGTATATAATTTCCTGTTATTTCCAGTGAAATGACATGGAAACAAGACTTCTATTAACGTGTAGGTGTAAGCTGAGAAGATAGCTTGTGAAGAAAATACAGATATTTCTAATAAGTTTTTGGACAGTTTAAAAGACATAAATGATAATGATAGAGCTGAAGGAAAAAAATACATTCTGTAAAGGGAAAAGAGAAAACTGAGTCTTATGTTTTGTCACAAAATTCTATATCAATCCCCATACATATTCACTTGGAACTGAAAAGCTTCAAATGAATTTCTATACAGTCTGAATTTACTGAAAAGCAAACAGGATTATGAATGGGCTTACATGGCAGAATATTGAGATTTCTATCTGTGACATTAAGCTCTGGAACTATCAACTATCTATACGATAATGCTGTGTAAATCAGTGGCCCTAACATTATTATCATCATCATTTAACATCCACTTTTCTCTGCTTGTATGGGTAAGATGAAATATGTTGAGGTAGATTTTCTTTGACTAGATGCCCTTTTTGCCACCAGCCCTCACCTGTTTCCACAGCTGGACATGTTTTTCTCAGAAGTCTGCTGACTAACAACATCAACAACAGACTTGTATGATGGTGATGCTCATTTACACCATCATATGGGGTCAAAACAATGGTGCATGCAATTGCACATATACATACAAAAACGCATACATACATACATACATACATACATACATACATACATACAGACAGACAGACAGACAGACAGACAGATGAAAGGATGAGCATATATCAGAAGACCATGCATGGATATGTTAGTAAAAAGTTCTGGGATGATAGTAACATTTTTCATCAAAGTAGTCTATCATGAACCAACAAGTGGATTACTAACTCCCACTTTGAAGGGTATATATTTGCAATCCAGGAACAGGAAATATCAACCAAATACCTGATGCTGGAAAAGCAGTAAAATGTAGTAACTGATGCAGACTTTGTGGAGTTAACCCTGAAGAAATCACCCACATCATAAGCAGTTGTCTGAAAATGTCATCACAATATTATCTCCTAATGAGACATGATGCTGTAGCTAGGACACTATATAACAAGATCCATCAGAAGGATAGCTCTGAGGCCAAAGAAATAAGAACCCACAGTATGATGGGAGCCATAGCCACTCAAAATAAAAAGGAGTACTGGTGAAATGTAACCCTTGAAAACCTCAATAAAATCTAAACATAATAGACCTGACATGGTGATTTGAGATAGAGAAGAGGAACTGTACAGTTGTGGAAATCAGCAGCCCAGTGGATATTAACATAAAGTTAAAGATCAGAGAAAAAGAAAATATCTACCTACCTACCTACCTGCCTGCCTGGCTGCCTGCCTACCCACCCACCTACCCAAACAC
>NC_068982.1:132376009-132377580 GCF_001194135.2 Octopus bimaculoides
GTATAGGGCCTGTACAGCCCTTATTAGCCATTCATCAATCCCCAGTTTCCGCATCACCCACCAGATAAGGGATCAGGGGACCTTGTCAAAGGCTTTCTCCAAGTCCACAAAAACCAAATATAGGGGTTTATCTTTGGCTAGGTATTTCTCTTGCAGTTGCCATACCAGGAATATGGCATCAGTGGTGCTTCTACCTGGCACAAAACCAAACTGCATCTTATTTAAGTGGACTCGCTCTCTAATTAGTTGGGCTATGACCCTCTCCGTGACCTTCATCACCTGATCCAGCAGTTTGAAACCCCTGTAGTTATTTCTATCTAAAGCATCACCTTTATCTTTGTAGCAGTTGACTATGGTGCTGCTACACCAAGCATTGGGTATGATTCCATCATAAACTCTCTGGTTTACAATACAGGTGACTAGGCCAAAGCCCACACCACCAGATATTTTAAGCATCTCAGCGGTGATTCCTGATGGGCCGGAGGCTTTTCCTGGCTTTATATCCTTAATTGCTTTATCTACCAGGGTGCTGTCTATTCAGATAGCTGGTCCCTCTACTGGATCAACATTTGGCAGGCTCTCCTCCTCCCACTCATTCCCCCATGTTCAACAGTCTTTCATAATGGCTCCGCCAAGCCTCTTTCTTTGTAGAATCATTAAAAGCAAGTGCACCATCATCCATGCAGACACATTTCTCTCCTGTGATATCACAATTTTCTCTCACACACTGTCTTGCAATATATAGGTATATACTGTCTTGCAATATATAGGTATATATCATCATCATCATCATCATCATCATCATCACCACCATCACCATCATCACCATCATCATCATCATCATCATCACCATCACCATCATCATCATCATCATCATCATCATCACCATCACCACTATCACCACCATCACCATCATCGCCATCATCGTCATCATTGTCATCATCATCATCATCATCATCACCATCATCACCATCATTGCTATTTAAAACAGTTTGATTTAGCTATACACACACACACACATATGCACGTGCACACGAGGTACACACGAGTGTGCGTACCACACACACACACGCACACACCCACACACACATCTAATTTATAATTCATACTTGTTTTTTTTTCTTTAATTTTCCATTACATATGCTCTTTATATCATAGCTAGTAACACTACTAAGTACAGTCGCAGACTAACTACTATAATAAAAGCTAACTGGATAAGGATAATCTTTGTGAGCTTTAACTCATATAACAGTAGTCATACGTCTAACTATAAGCACAATATATAAATATATATACATCACCATCCATCATCATTATTCATCATTGTCTGCTTTGGTATGGCTTCTATGGTTGGATGCCTTTCCCAATCCCAGCCAATTTATAGAGTTTACTGGGTGTTTTTTTACATGGCACCACCATCAGCAACATGATCAAGTACCTTGCAAGACAAGAGCCTTCAGCTGAGGGGTAATAGTATTGAGGGTAGTGGCTCTCTCTCTTCCCCTCTAATTCTCTCTCTCTTTCTTTCTCTCTCTCTCCCTCCCTCCCTTTCTATCTCTCTCTCTCTCTCT
>NC_068982.1:132379282-132380071 GCF_001194135.2 Octopus bimaculoides
TATATGTATATGAGAGAATAGACAAGTGAAAAAAAAGGGAACTCAACACATTTAGTAGGAGTTACATGTATTATTTAAAGTAGTTTGATTTGGTTCTGTGGGACTTCAAGTTTTGCAGGCCCCCTAATGAGAACCTGACTCCTTCAGGCTTCTGGAATGACCAAATGGAGAGGAGTTGGTTTCCCGTTTGAGACCTGAAAAACTTGAAGCAACATGGAACAGACTGTTTTAAATAATATTATGCAAGAGAAGCTGACTGGCTTCCGTGCTGGTGGGACGTAAAAAGCACCATTCGAGCATAGTTGATGCCAGTTACTCCAGACTGGCTCCCATGCCGGTGGCATGGAAAATGCCCCGTACGAACATGGTCAATGTCAGTGCCACCTGACTGGCTAATGTGCCAGTGGCATGTAAAAACACCATTCATACGTGGTCATTGCCAGTACAGCCTGACTGGCTCCCATGCCAGTGACACATAGAGAGCAGCATTTGAGTGTGGTCAATGCCTGACTGGCCCTCGTGCCCTCATGCCGGTGGTACATAAAAAGCACCCACTACACTCTTGGATTGGTTGGTGTTAAGAAGAGCCTCCAGTTGTAGAAACCTTGCCAGATCAGAATGGAGCCTGGTGCAGCCTTCTGGCTTGCCAGTCCTCAGTCAAACCATCCTACCCATACCAGCATGGAAAGCAGACGTTAAATGATGATCATGATTGGGTAATGTCAGATTATATATATATCATCATCAATATATATATATATATATATATATATATATATATATATACAT
>NC_068982.1:132380311-132394017 GCF_001194135.2 Octopus bimaculoides
ATATATATATATATATATATATATATATATATATATACATTTATACAGCCTTGGGGCTGAAATACATTGAAGAATACATAGATACATACATACATTATACATATATATGTTAGTATATGTGTGTGTGTGTGTGTGTGTGTGTGTGTGTGTGTGTGTATACAAGGTGTGGTGTATATATTGTCACCTAAATTATGCAAAAGGAAAATAACACAGACATCTCATTTTAACAGATATATTTACTAAAATTACATAAAATATCTTGAAATACTAAAGAGTAAATTTATTCAATAGAATCGCCATTGGCTTCAACCACAGCCTCCAGACGACTTCAGAATCTCCTGCAACTTTTCTGGACAGTCTCCTTGTCTAAGTTGGTGAATGCTGCCATAGTCATTCCTGTAGATTTTGACTTGCAACAATCTAAAAACATTAATGGCTTCAATCTCACTAGTGCTGGAGGTTCTACAAAGGCCACATTCAACAAGTACTTAATGTGTGTGTGTGTGTGTGTGTGTGTGTGTGTGTGTGTGTGTGTGTATGTATATATATATATATATAGATAGATAGATAGATAGATAGATAGATAGATAGATAAATAGATAGATAGATAGATAGATAGATAGATAGATAGATAGAAATGTGTACATACATATATATGCATGTGAGTATGCATATATGTATATACATATATGTGTGTGTGTGTATGTATTTGTTAGTGAGCAGGTGTGTCTATGTGTATGTGTACACACACAGATAGTAGAGAGAGAGAGAGAGAGAGAAAGAGTGAGTGAGAAAGAGAGAAAGAGATAGATCAGTCTTTTGAGATCCTGAGATAGCAAATGCAGTTTATATATCTTCTTCAAAGACATATTTGAAGAAGATATATGAAACACATTTGCTATCTCAAAAGCCTCATTAAAAAGAAATTTATACAATTGTAAAGATAAAAAAAAACTAGATTTTTTTAAATTCCAGAAACTGTATCTACTTAAATTTTTTAAGTCTCATATGTTAAGCTTGTCAGACATAAATTGTTTTAATCCTGAGCTCGTTCCATCTCTACAGTGTATTATTATTATTTCTATTGCTTCTGGTATTTTGGTTTCACCAATTAATGTGAGTAATGTAAGACAATCTCATTAGTGTTGTTGATATATAAACCTATTCTGATCCTTTGGGGTTGGAACAAGACCTCATACGGTTCAAATCCACATCCTGAATGTTAGATGCATTAAGTAATTTTTTCTCTTTCTTTTTGCAATTGTAGTGATTAAAAAAATAAATGTCCAGCCATAGTCCTTCTTGCTAACTCCAATTTTTTCAATTATATATATATATATATATATATATATAGCAATGAGAAAATGGAGGATAATATGCAGTATCCATCGACTTGCAGACAATATATTCCGTTGATTAATCTGTTTATTTTATAACTAAATTTATTTTATACATAAAGCAAATCTGCACATATACATACATACATACATACATACATACATACATACATACAAACAAAAATACCCTGTTGTTGATGTTGAAATTCCAATGAAGGAGCCTTGAATCTAAGTTAAAAACCGGGTCTTTCTCTATTTGAAATATATCTGAACAATTACATATATCTAATATAATAAATGTGAATGTCAGTGTGTCAGTGTGTCACACTTTTTCCAGCATTTTCTCTCTGAGAATAACTTCATCCTCTTTCCCTATCATTCTCTATCCACTCCTTTCGTTCACTCAATCTATGTCTCTAAATATCTTTCTCTCTTCTCCCTCCCTCCCCTATGTCTTCTTGCCCTTAATCGTTCTCCTGCATTTAACACAGTATATTTCTCTTACTGCTCAGTGCTACCAATGTCCTCTCTCTCTCTCTCTCTCTCTCTCTCTCTCTCTCTCTCTCTCTCTCTCTCCCTCTCTCTCTCCCTCTCTCTCTCTCTCTCCCTCTCTCTTGTATTCTCTCACTCTCTCTTACTCACTATTCTTTGCTGTTTTGCCAGTTCAACTATACTTCTGCTTAATAAGTTTCATTTCTCTCTTTTTACCTCTTCTTTTCAACTAAGTGTGACACACACCACAGGTATGTATGTACATAACTACAGAGGCATTAGCATATTAAGATAACAATTTATATAACTTGGAAATAAATTTGGGAATAATCGAAATAAATTACAAAATCTAACATAAGTCATCAAATTGTTTTTATATTAAATGGCGGCCGAAGAATTATCATTGAACTTTTAAAAGGTAGCCTTAGATATTAATATAGTACTTAAATGCAGCAATCAATTTTCAGTTCTTCTGTAGTTTATTGTTGCCTAATGCATATGGCAGCAGTATGCCTCGTAAAAATAAATCTCTACCAACAGAAGACCAGATTGCAATCAAAAGAGCCAAGGCTGCAGCAAGGAAAAGAAAGTCCTGAGCAAATGAAAATCCAGATTAAACAGCAGCCAGGAGAGCTTCCATTGGTACGAATATGCAAATACTTAAGGACTCTCAAACTCCTGAACAAGCTGCATCTGGGAGAATATCAAATGCTCTTACTAAGAGAGAAAGGGCATTAGAAACACCTGAACAAGCTGAATCTAGGAGAGCTTCCCATGTTGTATAGGAGCTAGCTTAAAAGCTGCCTGTTAGGGCAACTTTTAAAGTAGTACATACATACATCTAAATTTTAAAAGTGAATCATCATCATCATTTAACATCTGCTTTCCACGCTGGCATGGGTTGGACGATTTGACTGGGGAGTGGTGAACCAGATGGCTACACCAGGCTCCAATCTGATCTGGCAGAGTTTCTACAGCTGGATGCCCTTCCTAACACCAACCACTCCAAGAGTGTAGTTGGTGCTTTTTACGTGCATAAGGGCCAGTCCGACGGTACTGGCAACGGCCACGCTCAAATGGTGTTTTCTTTACGTGCCACCTGCACAGAAGTCAGTCCAATGTTTTGTTCACATGGCACCGGCACAAGTGCCTTGTGTAAATGCTTATGATAAGAACAATATTCACTTCTTTTGAGAAAAAAAAAATTTCTTTACAACTGTGTCATCAAGAAGGTGACTCATCAAAATAAACTCTAAGACTTCAGCAAGTAAGTGAAAACATCCAGGACTATGTATATATACACACAATCATACTTACATGTCCAGATATAAAATATGTAAGAATCGTACTTAGAAAAATATACGTAGTATACTTTAGGCATACAAAATGTTAAACAGACAAAGATACATAATAAATAAAAGGGAAACAAATTATTCCAAGCCATCCTGTTGAAATATTAAATGTCATCAGCATCTCATTGATGAGTAAATAGTACATGTTGTAAACAGCTGCACAGAAAAATATCTGCAAAACATTTCTTTCCAATGAAGAATGATTTTATCAGCCGAAACGTTGTGTTAACAACAAACAAGATGAGGACAAATACCCATCAAATATAAATAATGTAAATAATTTCTGATGATCTCTCTTAACAGCCACAATCTATAGCATAGTCCAAAAGTATATTTCAAAGGTTAGGTCCTTTTTTTTAGAACCATAGACTACTTCTCTGTTCTGACCAATACAAGTCATAAGTAAGCCCAACTTTAGATAACTGCTCACATATCTGAGACAGAGTAACTCTTAGACTTCGTAGACGGTACCCTAATCCAAAAACCATCCAAATTTCATTCAATAACACATTTCAACCAATTATACTACAACACATAAAATCCTCCTCCAGTATCTTCTACCATTACCATAGTGCTGTTTGCTTTTCTGAACAAGTAAGTGATACACTGACCATACTGATTCAACTGCTTCTGTCACTCTCATCATCATTACTATGTTTCATCTCTCCAAATCCAAACCGAGATACATATTCATAATATTTTCATATAATATATATGAAAGGAGTCCACTCTGCTGAGTGGTTGGTGTTAGGAAGGGCATCCAGCTGTAAAAGTCCTGCCAAAACAGTCACAGAAGTCTGGTGCAGGCTTCTGCATGGTCAGCTCTTGAGAAACCATGCCACCTATGCTAGCATGGACGGTGGATGTTAAACGATGATGATTATGATGATGGAAGGATTATATTTTCATATAATCCTTTCATATAATATAATACAATGCCACCATCTGTAAGTCTTTTCTTGCACAAATCACATCTGCAGTTATCAGCTTGAATTTCTTCAAGCTGAACATTAATCATATGACCTCACTAGAATCAGAAGGCCTGTAAAGGCAATGTGTACTGTTGCCTATAAAGAAACAGAACAATGGTCTTTGTATCTTTGAGCATTGCAGCTTTGTACCTTACCTGGCTAAAAGCATTCTTGATATGCTTTCCTTTCAATATGTTATTCCTCTTTTTCTCAGTCAACCATACCTTCTCAAATTCGATATAAGTTCTCAGTCCTACCTATTGGGAGTAGTAACCTTATTGAAATTCAAATTAAACAACTACACAAACTCCGCAAGTTGCTTTTCCTGATGACCTGGTAGCAGTGGTAGGAGTAGCATTAGTAGGCAGGCTTGTAGTGGTGGTGGGAGCTATGTATAATGTAGTGGTTATAGTGTGCTGGTAGTTGTAGTATTCAGGATGAAGAAGAAAAGTGTAACAGAAGTGATGGAATGTTTGATGATACTGCTCTACATCTGTATCATTCATTCCATTTAAATATTGGTAATAGCCAGCCTCTGTGAGAACCATTCATCTATTCTATGTGTTATTAACTTTGATGACAAAAAAATGAGGCCTCGTATCATATGTACATTATATTTTAGTCAGTCAACCAGTATAGAAGATGTATTAAATTATTTTAACTGCTAATACATTTTTCGCTTATTTTGACCAAGTGAATAATTCTTTCCATTGATGGTCCTAGCTTGGTTGAATTCCAATAATTTGAATTCTAACAATTTGAATTCCAACACTGTCACTTTTCATAATGCTGTAATTCTAAAACACAATATTTTGACTTTCCAAAACTACATGAACATGTAGCAGCTTTCATTCTGTTACTGGAACATCCCTCATTGCCATATTTAGATTTTAGGTTCTTCTCATATAAAGGCCTCTCACAATATTTCACTTTTGCAAGGCATTTTTTTTATTAAGCTGCATTTTCTATCCTGGCAAAGGTTTGTGGCCTAGTTGTTAGTGTGTCACATCTGATTGCATGACCATGGTTTCAATTTCCAGGCAAGGCAGTGCATTGAGTTTTTGAGCAAAGCACTTCATTTCACATTGTTCCAGTCCACTCAGCTGTAAATAAGTAACCATGTGAGGGACTAGCATCCTGTACAGGGGGAATGTTGTGATCTCAGAAACTGGGTAACTGTAACCTATGAGTCCTAGCACTCAATACAGTATTGTCAAGAGGTTGATAATGATTTTTCATTTAACATCCAGAACACTTTTAATCACTGCAAAACCTACAATAATTAATTATTGATTGCTATTCTTTTCATAAACAACAATCTAGTGTAGTGAATACCTCATGTTAGTATATTTCTTATGTATTGGTGATGTGATTAAAATCTACATATTTACTGCTTGATTTTGTTGGTAGCCAGGTCTACTCTCAGACCAATCGTCATCAATAATACAGTACATCATCCCTTTTCTAGAATAATCATTGGTCTGCCTACTTTGTCAACAGCAGCAGCAGTAGTGGCAGTTTCCATGGTAACAGCAAGAAGCAGCAGTCATTCGATTCCAATATATTGCTGAAATTAAAATTCTTTGTTGGCCTGGTGCGACACTTGAACTCAGAACTAAATATATATTAGTGCAGCATAATACTTACATCAGTACATAATCTCAACACATAATCCTGTTACTTCATATATGCATGCTCATGTTCACTCACATACATAAACACAAAAATAATATGTAAATTATGAGACAAATGAACACTCCTAAATAGAAAGCACAAAACATACTGGCTTATACATATTCATGCACATAAATAAACATATATAAACAACACACACATGCACACATGGGAATTTGTGTTTTGTAAAAGACAGATATATTTCTGTTTCATTTTATATTAATAACAGTTTGAATATATTAAAGAGATCATTAATGGGTATAAAAAGATAATTCTGTCATCTATGTTGGAAAATAGGAAAAAGAAAGCGAATTGTAAATAGAAATAAATCATATGTGGTGGGGGAGGGAAATCTGGAATGTTTGTCTGCAATCAAATGTTCTTTGAAGTCAGAGTTTGATCTCTAAAACAATCATGATAACCGAATAGTGTTATAAGTCATCCTGGCTCTCCATCGGTTATGGTAACGAGTGTTCCAGTTGACATGATCAACAGAACAACTTGCTCATAAAATGAATGTGCAAGTGGCTGAGCACTCCACAAACACATGTACCTTTAATGTAGTTCTCAGGGAGATTCAGTGTGACAAAGAATGGGACAAGGCTGGCCCTTTGGCTTATGGTACAAATCATTTTTGCCAGCTGAGTGAACTGAAGCAATGGGGAATAGAATGTCTTGCTCAAGGCCACAACCTGCTGGCAGGAATCAATCTCATGACATTACAATCATGAGCTAAGTACATTAGCCACAAAGCCAAAAAGTTATCCGGGAGTTTTATGACCTGTTGAGTCAATAAAATGTAGGCATTATGGAAGTATTGCATTCACAAAATCATGCTGTAATGTGGAATTGTGTTATTCTTTGACCAGGTAACACAAGTGCTTTAACACATACACATTTCACATATGCATATAGGTACAGGAGTGGCTGTGTGGTAAGTAGCTTGCTTATTAACCACACGGTTCCGGGTTCAGTCCCACTGCGTGGCACCTTGGGCAAGTGTCTTCTACTATAGCCTCGGGCTAACCAAAGCTGTGTGAGTGGATTTGGTAGCCAGAAACTTGCCCCCCCCCACCAGCACTTGACAACCGATGCTGGTGTGTTTACGTCCCTGTAATTTAGCGGTTCAGCAAAAGAGACTGATAGAATAAGTACTAGGCTTACAAAGAATAAGTCCTGGGGTCGATTTGCTCGACTAAAGGCGGTGCTCCAGCATGGCCACAGTCAAATGACTGAAACAAATAAAATAATAAAAGAATGCATATGATAAACTTTCAGTTTCCATCAACCAAATCTACTTATAAAGCTTTGATTGGCCTAAGACTGTCGTAGAAGATACTTGCCCAAAGTGCTGCACAGTGAGACTGAACCCAAAACCACCTGCATGGGAAGCAAACCTCTTAATCACATAGCCATACTTGTACCTATCTAAAGGTTTTGTTTACAGTACCTAGATTACCCAAGTAGTCATCCACTGAAGTACCAACTAGACTGGACTTTGCTTAACCTCAATGATCAGGCAAGAATTGACATTTTAAATGTGATATGGTCATAACACAAAGCACATTTGTCCATGCCTTCCATGTAACATGGTATTCAATGATTTCAAGTAACAAAACTCCATGATTTCTGTACCTGATAAACCTGATATCACATCATTGGTTTATATTCTAAATCTTATGTGTTTAATATTCTGAAACATGTTTTATGTCATCGAATAAAATATATAAATTCATACATACATACACACACATATACATAAAACTTTTCAGAAGTTTATCATTTAAGTATATATGAGCATGTCTAGATATGCAAGTATATGCAAGAGAAGACATACAGAAAACGTAACACACATACATACAAAAATACCTTGTTGTTGATGTTGAAATTTCAATGAAGGAACCTTGGATCTAGTTAGAAACCGGCTCCTTCTCTAATGGCAAGAAATCTTGAAATAAAACTGAATAATGACATACATACATACAAACATACATGCATACAAACATACATACATACATACATACATACAAACATTCATACAGACACAAACAAATAGACAGCTTGGTAGATATAAATATTGATAGACAGATATGGATAGGTATTTTGTGATTCTGCTTAGACATAGAGATACTAATAACTAGTTGTTAGAACTCAATAAACTTATATCAGATGATTACAGAGCATAATATCAGTTAATGAATGATACAAACACCAGAGTTTCCTAATTACTTTAATTTGAACATCGTCTAAATGACTTCAAGAAAGTTATTGGGAGTCACAAGAGCACTCAGTTTGTGAGTGTGTGTGTACTTATAGCAGAAACAGTTGTAAGCCAATGAAAATGATTATGTAACTTTTATTCTTGTGTCATTCATTAATTGAGATAGATAAATAGACAGACAGACAAACAGATAGATAGGTTGATAGATAGATAGACAGGTAGACAGTTGGATTGATATGCACATATATGTATGTATGTATGCATTATATGTTAGTAAGTTTGTGTAAGTGCATGTGTGCATGCATGTGTGTGTGTGTGTGTGTCCATGTGTGTGTGTGTATGCACGTGAGTGTGTGTGTGTGTGTGCACAATGTGCATACACTGAATTAGTTCCTTCTATCATACATATTTTAGTGACAAAATGAAACCATTAAATTGTCGAAAACATTCCCCCTGTAGCCATTTCGAGAGACTGTCTTCTCTGTTGCTTCATTAAATAAGATATGTTTTTAAATTTAGTGCAAGTTGACATTTCCAGTCTTAATAAAGAATGATTTAACATACCAGCAGCAGTAGTGGTGATATAGTAATGATATTAATTCAAAGTTAACCAAACATCATAATAACACTATCTTCAACATCATTTTTAATAATGATGTTCATTGTAGGAAAAGATGTTATCTGTTTATAAATGCTGGGAAAACTGCAGAAATCATCATGTTGTCATTTAGAGTCACACATGCGCCCTAATCTTTATGATGGGATTTGTAACCAAAGGGCATTTCATTTGTGATTATCTTACCTTTTTAAAAATATGCTTAAGCACAATCATGGCTGTGTGATTGAGAAGCTTGACTTCTCATGGCTTATGGTTTAATTCTAGTATGTGGCACCTTGGGCAAGTGTTTTCTGCTATAGCCCTGGGTTCACTGAAGCCTAGTAAATGGACTTGGTTGGCAGAAACTGAAAGGCAGCGAGCTGGCAGAATCGTTAGCATGCCAGGCGAAATGCTTAGCGGTATTTCGTCTGCCGTTACGTTCTGAGTTCAAATTCCGCCGAGGTCGACTTTGCCTTCCATCCTTTCGGGGTCGATAAATTAAGTACCAGTTACGCACTGCGGTCGATGTAATTGACTTTACCTCTTTGGCTGTCCTTGTTTGTCCCCTCTATGTTTAGCCCCTTGTGGGCAATAAAGAAATAGGAAACTGAGAGAAGCTCACTGTGTGTGTGTGTGTGAGTGTGTGTGTGCATGTCAGTGTGCTTGTTTGCATTTGCATCTCCTTGAAAAATTGTAGAGCTTCAAGTGAATATTGCCATCATTTTTCCCAGTCAACAAATGGTCCTTCGACTTTGAACCTTCAAAGATGTAGAGTGTAATATCTTTTACTTGAAAAGCAGGTGAGGCCTGGTGTCAGGAAGAGAATATGGCTATAAAATAATGCCTCAATAATATATTCATCTACCCATTGTGGCATGGAAAAACAGGTGTAAAAACCAAACAAATAAATAAATGTCTAGAACCACATTATCCAATGTGCCCTTTCCATATTTAAAACAGTAGAGTATGATCTAAGACTGATTTAGTTGTTGTTTCTTTCAGGTTGAGCAACCAGATAGAAGATGGTGAGGTATAAGGTCACACATTTTAGAAAATAGTATCTAAAAAGGAAGGAATGTATTGTTTTTAAGGTAAACATTTGTATGCTGAAGTTGATGCTGTATTCCATCTCTGAATGCAGGAATTGATATCTCATTAGGTAATGAAGGAGCCCTGTAGGTATTGCAACCCCTTCTACCATGACACCAGGGCTGCCCAGGGCCACCAACCAATATAGACAACAAAACTCCTGCCCAACAGCACAAGTTTCATTGAGTTAGATGTAGTGACTCTGGGGCAGATGTTTCTACTATTCTCAATGCTTGTTCTTGCTGCACCACTCATCCTCTCTCTTGAGCCAGATGGAATGATTTGCTTTCTCAGTGGTTTCCAATAATTTTCTGGCAGCATTTTTTCATTCCTCCTCTAACACTTATCTAGTTCTGATATAAAGATAAGGTTTCTTCTTTTGAATGATCTGACTGTCTTGTCAGTTCAACAGATTTGTGTCAACAGCTGGGAATCCGTTAACATTATGAACAAATGATTTGAAGTTTTATTAAAAAAAGTTGAGAGGAAAGAAAAGATGTTCATATCCTTCAAATATAATGATGAGCTTATTGTATACAGTGCTCAGTTTCACTATAACTCAACAAAAAATGGTAAAAGGGGGGACAAAAAGCAACTACTAAAAAAAAGATGTACAGTACACACAATAAAGCATTTAAAATGTACAAATGTGTTCCCTTTTGCAATGTTATACAAAACATTGGAATTTGTGTGCATGCATGTGTCCATGCATGTGCACGCACACATGTGTGTGTGTGAGAGAGACAGATTTTGTAAATGAACTCTTCATAAAGTACTTAGCTTCAGTTTTCTCAAGAAAAAGTTTTCTTTCAGTTGTCAGGTGCTAGAGATAGCTTCTGTCATTTCACCACTTATTTTTGAAGTGTTTAAGAAATTGACAATGAAAGGCAAAAGAAATTACTCAGAAAGGATGGAAATTAAAAGAAAAAATCTTAGTATAACAACAAGATGCTTTTGTGATTAACATCATCACTTCAGGATGAAACAGCTGAATAAGATGAAATTCTCACTTCAGCTTTGTTTCTGTGCCAAGGCCAGAGAGGACAAAAGTCAGAGCTGTAGCTTATCTATTTTACTAGGGTATACTAAGGAGTCTCACTTTAAAATCAGAAGAGAACAAATTCCAACCATTGAAGAGCAATTCATTAGAAGTCTTAGTTATGCCTGTCCTTTTCTCTGAAATGATGTCAAGAGGAGGATTGGAATTGAGACTAAGTTGAATGAGAGACTAAAGAGACTAACCACCTTGATAACTGCAATTGGAATGGCAAATCAGAAATATGGTATATATTAAGCATCACCTGTTTCTAGGCACTTTAAGTGCTGGAGACCATTAATATGAATGGAAACAGCATTAAAATGTATTTTTAAATTCATATGAAAGTATATAGTTTCCTGCTATGTTTCATGAGAGATGAACTTTAAAATGTAACTGCAATGTTCCAGTTGATATTCACTTTGTTTGTAGAAGACTTTTCAGTATTAAAATCTCATTACTATGTGATGATACAGGGTTCAGTGGATTCTGTTGCTCATCTAAAACAGCCAAAAGTTATCACAAAAGTGAGTGACCCTGCTGAAGTGAAAAGAAATGAGAGAACTGAAGCTATCCAAATTAAATGGTAAAATTGGATGAAGTGCAGAACAATTAGCATCCAATCAGAATAACAAAGAGAAGCAGGATGTAATAATACAACATAGTCAATTATACTTCCATTGATTAAATTACATTCTGTAGTTACCTTCAAGGAAGGTGGTAAAATTTGATGTAGGAAGACACAGAAAAGAAAGCTTAGATCAAGGCTTCTCGATGGTGCAAGTGACTGGAGACTTTGAGTAAAACTGATGAAGGTGTTTGTGTTTCAAAGTTAAATTTCAAAAACAATAAAACATTGCCTGGATCTTACATTAAAGTTCAGTTTGACAAAAATAATCCTGGTTGTCAAATTCATTCTGTCACGGTGTCAAAGAAGTCAGTATGAGAAGTGATAATGCAAGGAACCATCTTACATATGCAAAATTAGAGATTTGTGCGAGGTATGATGGTAGTAAAGTATTTCTTACAGGAGTTGATGCCATTGATTTGAAACTAAATCTGAAAAATCTTATTTGCTCGACTTTAGAATTAAGAAAGACATCGTAGCAGTGGTTTTTGAAGACAAGAGAAAGGAATGTCTCATTTAGTTATGACAAATGCAAGTGAAAAAGCTAATAAACTGAAACCAAAAAACAACTCATCCTCAACTGGTAGTCTGAAGAAACAGTAGTCTAATGTACAGTTGAGGTAGTTTCAGATTGTACAGAGTGGTATGGGGTACAGTATAGTTTACCACTTTAAGTAACTATAGTACAATGTAAATACTGCATCAATTGCACAGTGTTACTATTACTTTGTCGTGCTGTGTAACTGACAAACATTTCATTGGTTTCCAGTGTTGATTTCAACTCTTCTACCAGGGCAAGCTACAAGAGATATGTCCTGTTGAGAGGGCGATTCATTTCTCATCCACTTGATGTAAATAAAATACAAAGCATAGCTACTGATCCCATGGATCGTTGGGATTCATAGAAAATTAGCTAAGAAAAGCTGTAGTTACATTTCTTTTCATAATGAAAACAAAATGGACATCAAAAGTGAAAGAATGATCATGTTTTCAGGAAACCAATGATATGCCAGCATAAAGGTTTAATTAAAAATGGAGGAACAGCTAGTTTTTTTTTTTCTCTCCTTTTAAGCCTATTTATTATGCAGCTACCATATAAAAGAAGATTATCATTTGGAAAAGAAAATTATCTGAAAAAGAAAATTATTATCTGAATATTTGGCTTGTTTTTATTGCTATAATCTTAACACAAACATTATTTTCATCCAGCAATTTAGTTTAAATTCACTTTCTTACTCTTTCTCTGTATCTCTTTCTATTCTTCCTTTCTAATTTCCCTCTATGGCTCCCTCTCCCACTTGTGTGTTTTATTCTATTGCTATAGTTACTTCAGTTTACAGGCCTCCCACTCAACCTCCCAACATCTTTTTTTATGTCTCTTTATCTCTGTACTAGCTATTTCTTTCTCAATTTCTCTGTGTGTGTGCATGTATGTGAGTGTGTGTGTGTATGCATGTGTGTGTGTGAGTATGTGTGTGTGTGAGTATGAGTGTGCATGTATTTAGACATACACACGCATACATAGTTATATATACATTATATAGTTGAGTGGTACATCCTTCATTAGTACATTAGTACATTAGTGCATCCTTCATTAGGGCAAATGACTAGTTAGAAAGTTACCAGTGGTTTTACATCTGCCATTGCACTCAGCAGTTAGGCAATTCAGCAGACTTATTGACCAAAAGCACATAGCTTCTTTACTAATGGAGGTAGTTATATAGTTTTGTACAGTTAGTGAAAAACATTGAAACTAAACAAAAAAAAAAAAGAAGGAAAAACAACTTTCCTGAGAGGAAAAGAAGAGTTATCTCCTCTTGAACAATTTCTGCTGTGACTGAAATGGGCCATTCTGCATATGTTATTTTTCTGTTCTCTAGTTTGCAAAGGGGAAGATCATGTTCCCATAAGGAATTTTCTGCCATGAGGCTATTGGCTAAATATGTGTGTGTGTGTGTATAAAATATATATATATAGGTGAAGGAGTGGCTGTGAGTTAAGAAGCTTACTTCCCAACCACATCGCTCCGGGTTCAATCCCACTGCATTGCACCTTAGGCAAGTATCTCCTACTATAGCCTTGGACCGACCAAAGTCTTGTGAGTTGGCACATAAAAGCACCCACTACACTCTCGGAGTTGTTGGCGTTAGGAAGGGCATCCAGCTGTAGAAACTGCCAAATCAGATTGGAGCCTGGTGTAGCCATCTGGTTCACCAGTCCTCAGTCAAATCGTCCAACCCATGCTAGCATGGAAAGTAGACATTAAACAATGATGATGATGATGATGATGATGATGATAATATATATA
>NC_068982.1:132394290-132397213 GCF_001194135.2 Octopus bimaculoides
ATATTTCTATTATATTGATGATGATGATATATGTATTTGTGTATCTGTGTTTGTTCCTCCAACACTGCACCTGTATATATATATATATATATATATATATGTGTGTATGTATATATCATGTTTACAAAAATTTATGTCATCACAACATTATCAAGGTAATCCAAATTGGTGAAATTCTAATTGAAGATCTGAAAAAACTTTCACTGTTAAAAAATGCTAACAAAAAGAAGCACCAAACCAAATTGAACTTTGGACATTCATTCATTCAACCAAGAGCAATGTCATTGAACAACTAATTTAGTTTATAAAAATAAAATATACAAATAAGAAATTAATTCCATATTTTTTTGACAATTTGAAATCTACATAAAAAAAAAACTAACATAGCAAACGAGTATACTTATCTTTAAAAAATTGATGATGTCACTGGATATCTAAAGAACAAAAACTACAGGCAAGAATTCTACATTATTCTTAATAGATAAGTAAAGAATAAAAACTACCGATAATAATTCTACGTAATACTTAATAGAAACTTAGTTACTTTATGTCACAATAATTAATTACTTATTTAATTAATATAATAAACCCTTCTATAGGAATTTACTTTATTTCATAATAATTGAAGAATTATTATATTCAACAACGTTTCCAACTCCTGAGACTCTTACTGGGTAATTAAGAAATAAAAATTACAGAAAAGACAACCAAATATCTACTTATTCATTATAGTAAATGCTTACATAAGAATTAACCTTATTATATAATAATTGAAAAATTATCATAATTAATAATAATATATGCAATTATTGATGACAATGCTAGATAACTAAAGAATAAAGAATATAAATAGCAGATAAGATAATTAAATACCTATTTATTTTTATATTATACCCTTTTATAGGGATTAAGATTATTATGTAAAATAATTGAAAAATTACTATAATTAATATGTATACAATTCTTGATGATTCTGGTGGATAATCAAAAGAATAAAAATTATAGATAAGAATTCTATGTTTATACTTAATCGAAGCTTAGATACTTTACATCACTATAATTAATTACTTGCTCATTATATTAAGCACTTTAATAGAAATTAACTTTATTATACAATAATTAATTAAAAGATTATTATAATTAATAATTGAAATATTTGAATGTCTTCTTTAATTTATGGCAACATCTAAGAGTTAACTGCCCGTTAAAATTCAATAAAATTAATTTAAAAGTAATTATGAAATATAATTCTTCGAGGCAAAGATCACAAGTGGAATTACCAATATTATACGATAGTACATAACTAATAATAGACCACTTTAAATCCTATTTAATATTCTTATCCTTTAAATACCAAATGCATTTACTAAGATTAGTAGAATTACATTTCCTTCTATATTTAAAGGGATTAGATTGATTATAAAATCTAGATTTCTAACTAGTAATAGAAGAACCAGTATATCAATACTGATGGTGTCTAGTTACAACTTCACACTCATTTACTATATTCTTCTTTAAACACTGATTTCCTAAAGGGCATTAAGTTTTGTTTACACAATTGCACATGGATTTATTCACTTGTAAATTGCCCTCAAGAATTTCTACTAGCATCTGTCTGTAAAATAAGTGTTAAGATTGAATTATAGTTATTATTATTACTAGAATCAATATTAATACAAGGTAAAAGACTAACAATATTATCGGCATTTTGATCAATTATTGAATCTAAACCTTGTTCTGAATGATTATCAATAACGTTAATTTCACTATACATATTATCAGTTCCATAATTATTTAAAGATTTAGAATTTAGACGTTCTCTAATTCTCTGTTTATCTTGTGCTGCAATAATCTCAGCCAAATTTCTAGTGCTTGAATAAGAATACTTAGCATTATATCTATTAATTTCCCATATTTACTTGAAAATGGGAAATACCTATCTAGTGCTGCAAAGAATTTATGAGGGATATTAGAAGCTATTGAATATGAAAATGAAGCATTATACCATATAAGATTTGTTGATCTATTATTCTTCTTATTTCTGTAAACTTTTTTGTCTGTATTACTTTTATTACAATTGAGTTGTTTCCTATTATAATTTTTATTCATAAATTTGTGGATTTATTATTATTATTATTATTATTATTATTATTATTATTGTTGCTGTTGTTGTTGTTGTTGTTGTTGTTGTTGTTATTAATGTTATTATTATTGTTGTTGTTGTTGTTATTAATGTTATTATTATTATTGTTATTGTTATTATTATTATTATTCAGTAGTTTTATTTTTATAACGTGCTTTCACTTCACTACTGAGCGCAGCTCTGTGTGTATTGGCATATCCCAGAGTATGGTTACTATCTCGTTTTCTGTGACCTTTTCTGGCGTGTGTTTATACCATCTTTTTTCTGTTGTTATTCCATAGTGTTGGCATAGCTCCCAATTTATATAGGTCCCAGCTCTGTCGTGTCTGTGAATTGTTATTATTAGGATTGAGCCTGATACTTTAGTGAGAGAGCAGTGCATGCCATCAAAGTGACACTGAGATAAAATATACGAAGTTCAGTACACATATCATGACCACCCGTCTGATAAGGGTACACCGGGCACATTCTTCATAACCACATGTGCGCGACATGGTGATCTCATATCAAGATAAATAGCGCATGACCTTGCAGTTGGGGCCCAGTTAGAATTTTCTTCAAGTCGAGTGGCCCATCCTGCCCAAAAGGTCCTTGAAAAGGGTTGTTTAAGGATGATGAACGAAATACCCGTGTTTCCAAAGGTGAATTATTCAAACCCCAAAGAATTCCTCTCAAGATATAGCTCTGATACTCCCCCACTACTTCTGCTTGTGATCAGAGATGCACATATTGTCAGCTACTAAGGGACATGCTCAACTGGATAAGGTCAAACAACTGACA
>NC_068982.1:132397423-132398076 GCF_001194135.2 Octopus bimaculoides
ATAATAATAATAATAATAATAATAATAATAATAATAATAATAATAATAATAATAATAATAATAATAATAATGATAATAACAACAACAACAATAATAATAATAATAATAATAATAATAGGCCTTATACAGCTGGAAAACTATTATAAAATAACCACCATAGGACTGCAAAAGTACCTACTTCAGAAGCAAGGAAAACTAATACAAATAGCCACAAAACACGAGCAAAACAAAAAAAACAGTTTTTAGTATTTAAGGAAGCTCACAAATACAAACAAGAAGTCATACTACTGAACAAATATGAAGAAGAAGAAACAACAAAAGCTATAAAACAAATGAAATCCAAACTAAAACTAGAACAGCATCGGACCATGATAAAACGATAGCAAGAAAAGCCCCTTCATGGAAAATATTGGGCTAAACTAAATGCAAAAGAAATAGACAGAGAAAAATTCCAGCAATGGTTGAGAAGCTCAGGACTCAAAGCAGAGACTGAAGGATTTTTAATTGCAGCACAAGACCAAAGTCTCCCCATCAAATATATAACAAAAACACCAGGACTTACAAATATATATAACATACAGAAAATTGCACTACTGGGCACTGCACACATCTTACGCAAAACACTTTCAATACAGTAACCATGAGAGCATCAC
>NC_068982.1:132398086-132402765 GCF_001194135.2 Octopus bimaculoides
TGGGCACTGCACACATCTTACGCAAAACACTTTCAATACAGTAACCATGAGAGCATCACAGCAAACCACAGCACATACCCAAGGCACACAGAGCTGCACTTGGTAGTGAAGTGAAAGCATGCTATAAAAATAAAAATACTGAATAATAATAATAATAATAAGGATTTCAAATTTTGCCACAAGGGCAGCTTGGGGGATAAGATTAAATTGATTACATTGAGCCTAGTGCATAACTGGTACTTATTTAATTGACCCTGAAAGGATGAAAGGCAAAGTTGACCTCTGCAGAATCTGAACTCAGAACATAGTGACAGACAAAATACCGCTAAGCATTTTGCCCGGTGTGCTAACGATTGTGCCAGCTCACCGCCTTATATAGTAAATAATAATAATAATAATAATAATGATAATAATAATAATAATAATAATAATAATATAAACAGTAAAAATGAAAATAAAGATTGCATATATCTTTTTAGAGTATTGAACTCAAGACCATAAGGTCATGGGTTCAATTTCTGGATCAAGTAATACATTGTGTCCTTGAGAAAGGCACTTATTTTATATCACTGCAGTCTTCTCAACTGAAAATGAATAGCAGTTAACAGCTAGTGCAACCATCTCTCTATCCAGCTGTCACATCAAGTCTCTACTGTTTTAAATCTAAAATTAAATTTAGAACTAAATACATTCTCTGATATGGAAAGAATTAACTCATCATCTCTAGGAGGTGTTAAAGTTTTTCTCATGCACTCATCAAATCAATACAAGTGGATAATTAATTTTTGATTTCTAATTTTTGATATACAGAATCTGAATAGAGAACATATAGAGTTCTGTTTGTAGCAAAGATGAATAAAATAGATAAATCAAACTAGTAATCTTTTGAATATCAGACTTACATGATTTTATAAGGTTTTAATCACCAAATATTCCAGAGCAATAATTATTGAGTGTTCTGGGAGTCTTTTACATATCACTAGTAAGGGCACCCATGCCAGTGACTCGTGAAAGCACCCAATATACTCTGTAAAGTGGCTGGTATTAGGAAGGGCATCCAGATGCAGAAACCAAGCCAAAACAGACTGGAACCTGGTGTAGCTCTCTGGTTTACCAGCTCTGGTCAAACCATCCAACCCATGCCAGCATGGAAAGCGAATGTTACTCTTTTACTGGTTTCAGTCATTTGACTGTGGCCATGCTGGAGCACTGTCTTTAGTCGAGCAAATCGACCCCAGGACTTATTCTTTGTAAGCCTAGTACTTATTCTATCGGTCTCTTTTTGCCGAACTGCTAAGTTACAGGAACGTAAACACACCAGCATCGGTTGTCAAGCGATGGTGGTGGGGACAAACACACACACACACACACACACACACACACACACACACACACACACACACACACACACACACACACACACACACACATATATATATATATATATATATACATATATACGACGGGCTTCTTTCAGTTTCCATCTACCAAATCCACTCACAAGGCTTTGGTCGGCCCGAGGCTATAGTGGAAGACACTTGCCCAAGGTGCCATGCAGTGGGACTGAACCCAGAACCATGTGGTTCGTAAGCAAGCTACTTACCACACAGCCGATAATGATGATGTATTCATCTGCTTTATTCATCTACAACAGGTGTCTATAATCCTGGATCTCTCTCACCTCCAGCCTCACACACATAGTAAGTTATCAGACTAGTCTTTCAGTAGCCAGCTGTCAATGTCATTGAGTATTTTCTCTCTGACTCCCCTAGCTTCTTCTTCCTTTCAGTTTTTTTTTTTTAATGATTTACTTTGTCTTCTCATATCATGTCCAATGAATTTAGCTTGTTGCCTCCACCTGTTGTTAAGGAAGTTCTCTAGTGGTTTCTCTTCAGCCAAGGAATTTAATCTTTGTTGCTCTCTCTTTTATCTTTTATTTGTTTCTGTCATTGGACTGTGGCCATGCTGAAGCACTGGCTTGAAGAGTTTGGATTGAACAAATGGAACCTAATGATTATATTTTCTTTTAAGTTTGGTACTTATTGTATCGATTCCTTTTGGTAAACCACTAAGTTGCAGTGCTTTAAATAAACCAACACCAGTGGTCAAATAGTGGCCTGAAAGAGGCAGACACAGATGCAAAAACATGCCCCCCCCCACTCACACATACACAGACAAACACACACACACACGTATGTGCATACAAACATGATGAATTTCCGCACAGTTTCTGTCTACTAAATTTATTCACCAGGAATTTGTTGATCTAGGGCTATATTAAAAAAAAACTCAATAAGACTGAAACTTAAACCATGTGATTGCAAAGCAAACTGGATTGGTAAGCTATTACTCATGTCTTCTGATGTTCCTGGTGATAAACCATATGAAACAACAGGTTTTATGTATACCCTTAGGACCCTAGGACTCTTCTTCTAATTCTTTTTTTCTGATAATTATATTTAATGTTACCAAAAGCAGTCTTAAACTGCTCAGCCCTTCATTTAATTTCTTTGACCTTTCCCCATCTGATGTAATGAGATTCCCAAATATTTAAGTTTGTCAACTTGTTTCTAGATTGATCTGTTAATTTTCATGTGATGCTTTTTCAGACATTTTCATTTTTTCTATTTTTTTTTCCCTATTAAAACCACACATCTTTCCACTAATTTCTGTTGGTTTTAATTTAGGGACAAGGCCAGTAGTTTTAAGGGGAAGGGGTTAGCCAATATCATGACCCTAATACTTGATTGGTATTTCATTTTATTAACTCTGGAAGGTTGAAAGACAAAATGAACCCTGGCAGGATTTGAACTCAGAACATAAAGATCCAAAATAAATACCAAAATATAGTCCTACCAGCTCATTACCTTTATTTCAGTCATTCGTATAACAGATTAATACGAATTACCATTATGAGTCAAATTTGTTTAACGGTGCAGTTACAGGAGAAAGTTCATCACCTGTGACCTTTTCTAGGAATTCCAAGAACAATGACTAGAAAGAAATTTAAAACTAATTAAAACTAATTGGTAAATGAGAAATTGATAATACTTTTCTTCAAAATTACATGTAGAATAGATTTTTCTTTTTTAGACTTAAATATTTTTCTCTCTAAAATCCCATTATTTTTTCCCTTGTGGCTGGTTTCTTTATTCAACTGTAATGAATACACAAACATCTAGTGGAAGCCAATATTCAGTAGAAAATCTTCAAGTACCTATTTTCCCAATTGTGTTCAGTTTAGAACCACTTTCTAGTATTCAGCCAGCTAAACATATTCTTTTAACTAATTTTTTTTGGTGGAGAGGAGGGGCTTTGTTCTTCCAACTCCACTCTCTTACTCTACTCTCTCTCACTCTTTCTCACTCATTCTCACTCACTCTCTCTCTCTTCCTCCCTCTCCCCCTCTTTTGTTCTGTCTTTCTTCTGTTGTTTCTTCAATAGAACACAAATGCCAGAGAACATTGAAGTAATTTTATCTCCATGGCAATAGGTAAGAAGAAAAATAAACATGATATAAAAAAAATCAAAACAAGAAAAATAAATTAATTGCATTGAATCTAATAAATATAACCCATAGGATTTGTTAACATCAGGTCAATCAATTCTCTGCTTCCATTTCCATCACACGTTTCTTTTGGCAAATAAAACTGTATAACAATAATAATTTGTTGGCCACAAATCTAAGTAAATACACTACAACATATAGACGTTTTTTTGCACCGAGATGTAATATGTTATGTGCTAAAAAGCTGTGTTTATTTTATGCAATTGCATGTATATGTATATGTATGTAAATGTAGTATATTAAAGACAGTATTGATGTACTTGTATTAAAATATGGCATGTTTAAAAGAGAATTTACAGTGTTCTTGTAAAGCAGAGAAGGTGTTGGCAAGTTATTGGTTTGTGAGATTGCAAAACAAGAACACACATTTACAAACACATGTTAGTACACATGAAATTATATATATATATATATGAATGTGCATGTATATATATATATATATACATAAGTGTGTGTGTATATGTACACACACATTTATATATACATACTTACACACACACACGCAATAATATTAAACACTAAGAATGAGAGTTCAACATTAAATTTGGTAGAATAATCTCTTTATTTGTGGATTAAAAGTGCTACCAATGGTTTCATGTGCAAAGAATTTCCACAATTCTCAAGCAATGCACATCAAAATGCTCATCCCAATTTTATCCAAAATGAAGGCAATTACCATTATTTTCAAGTAAATCATTTGAAAATTATGGCAATTCTACATGAAATCAAAGGTAGCATTTTAATCTGCAAATAATATCTATTTATTGGTCTGTCAGTCAGTCAGTTTGTCTGCCCTGTCTGCCTGTCTGTCCATCCATCTGTCTATCTATCTATCTATCTATCTATCTATCTATCTATCTATCTATCTATCTATCTATCTATCTATCTGTCTGTCTATCTATAATTATTACCTATGAGGTTTTTATTCCCATGCTAGCCATTTAATATGATTGGTATTTTAAATAACGATCTTATCCTTTTTTATATAAATTTAATGTCTATGCATATAGGTATTTTAGTTCTTGCTCATGTGCAACCTATGCCAGCATGGACAACTGACGTTAAATGATGATGATGATGATGACAAAATATCAGAAACTATATGTTAAAA
>NC_068982.1:132404091-132411390 GCF_001194135.2 Octopus bimaculoides
TATATATATATATATATATATATATGCAGATACATACATATATATGTACATATATACATACATGCACACACACACACTTATATATTCTGTACCTGAACACAGATCATTAACCATTGATTCGATGCTTGATTCAAACCTGGCAGCCTGTTTTACTTCTTTTTATTTCCTCTTTAGTTTCCTCACGGGTGGTGGTGTATGTTCAATTCTCCCTTGGCAGATACATTTTAGCTTTTGATTTTTTAAAAAATTTCATGTTTATTTATTTATTTATATTTTTTTTACTTTTTTACTTACACTTTCAATTAATTTTAGTCAGAGTCATCATCGTAATCATCATCATCACTGTTGTTTTCCTCACGACCATCATCATCGTTATCATTGTTGTGATCATCACTATCATCATTAGAACCACCATCACATCCTCATTATCACCACCACCACCACCACAACTACCATCATCATTATTATTATTGTCATCATCATCATCATCATCATCATTGTCATTGTCTTTATTGTTATCATCATTAATATCATCTTGTCAGATTTTATTTTCTCTTTACTTGCATATAATTTTGTTGTTTGTCTATGATTTAAAATGGAGAAAGTGACAGCATCCATGACTGTTGCAGGCTGTGCAAGACATGTAACACCAATAAATGTGTATTCAACACGAAATGTAGTCCTGTGTGAACCAGTACAACTCCCCTCTCTGTCATTTCATCTGTGGGAACCAATCATACAGTTTCTCCCTATACCTGTTTCTCCCTATACCTGTTTCTCCCTATACCTGTTTCTCCCTGTACCTGTTTCTCCCTATACCTGTTTATCCCTATAATTCAGTCTACTCCTACTAGAGCTCCCTTCAACAGCCCTGTAATTAATTTCGATCGCATATCCATACTAGCATAACCACTTCTTTCAATACATGACAGACACAGTCAACTAGTATCATATATCTTTTGATTTTTACTTTGGAAATAATTTCATTTGTAAGCCTTAATAATCTCAGTAGTAGACTTCATCTTCTGTCCAGTTAAATGGTACCACCTGACCTTTGGGTACCTGTAGTGAAACCTAATCTGATGCAAGAATTTGGGTTATGTCTCTTGTTTCAGGGTTATTCTTTTCCCCAGTCATTCATGAAAAGGACCATAAGCACTGCTTTTCTTTCTCTAAGTCCCAAAAAATTATCTATGACTCAAATGATGCAAATGGCTGCATTCACATGGTTCCACAGTACCAATGGAAGATTTGGCCCTTAACTGGTGCTGTGAAAAGAATAGAAGAATTGCTGCTTCTTTTAATACACTTCACTATTCCCGTGACTTCAATAAATTCGATAGAATTAAGACCCTATTAATTTCAATGTTTTACTAACCATCCTTCTCTCAACTACAATTTCTTTACCATGTGTCTCACAGAAGTAATGATAAATGACAATCTTGAGAAGAAGACCCATCAAGCCAAGTGAAATCATTGTTGTGGCAGATATTGGTGTCACTGGTGGCAAGTAAAAGCACCCATTACACTCTCAGAGTGGTTGGCATTAGGAAAGGCATCCGACTGTAGAAACCATGTCAAATCAGACTAGAGTCTGGTGCAGCCCCTCAAGTGACCAGCCCTGGTCAAACAGTCTAACCCATGGACAATGTCTAACCCCGGGGACAAATCATCCAACCCATGCACAATGGATGCTAAATGATGATGAATATGATGATGATGATGTGCTTCCTGCTTTATTTACTTTTAGCCTTATTTTCTCAGGATTTTACTCCAAAATAATAAAATGTTTTCCTTTTCTCTTTATTACAAAATTACAAAATTAAAAAGCCAGTTCATCAACATCCTGTGGAGAGATGCCACCATTGCAAACAGCAAGAGCAGCTAACATCTGGTACAGCATTAGCTTATGGTATTTATTTCAGCTCCTTCCATGTGTATAGCTTGAAGACAAGTTCTCCTTGTCAGAGTAATATTTCCAATATAAATTACATGATGCAGCAGTTTTTAAGGGTCCTTTTATAACCTAATTAGATATAAGATTCAGATCACATTGCAGATTCATGCCCAGCAAACTCAGGGTATGAAGGGATAAATATTCCAACTGGATTTAAATGTGTGTATGTGAACATAAAATTGGACTGACTCCTGTGCAGGTGGCACGTAAAAAAAAACACCATTTGAGTGTAGCCGTTGCCAGTATTGCCAGACTGGACCTCATGTCGGTGGCATGTAAAAAGCACCCACTACACTCTTGGAGTGGTTAGTGTTAGGAAGGACATCCAGCTGTAGAAACTCTGCCAGATCAGATTGGAGTCTGGTGTAGCCATCTGGTTCGCCAGTCCCCAGTCAAATCGTCCAACCCATGCTAGCATGGAAAGCCGACGTTAAATAATGATGATGATGATAATAATAATGTGGTCGATCTCCATGCTTTAAATGGTAGCTAGTTCTGCTTTAGGTCACAACCTTCTGTGTTAAAAAAGGAAGGACACATTGCATAATATGGCCTTGTATCATCATTATTATCATTTAATGTCTATCTTCCATGCTGGCATGGGTTGGACAGTTTGACAGGAGATGGTAAGCCAGATGATTGTGCCAAGCTTCACTGTCTGCTTTGGCATGGTTTTTATAGCTGGATGCCATTCCTAGTGCCAACCACTCTGAGGTCTGCTTTATCACAGCTGACCCTCCTGGTGCTGGTGTCACATAAATAGCACTCAGGCCTCCACTCTGCAGTTGGCATAAAGAAGGGCATTCGGCTGATACAAACTATGGGTGTCTTATGTCTGAAAATGGCTTCAACACTTTTGATCACATCTGCTCAATCAAGGTAGGATTCTCACTAAACAACAACAACAACAGCTCATTTGTACTCAAAGTGGGAAGGTCATCTTTGATCACAGTTCAGGCTTGAGGTTAGTAGACAAGAATATATTTTAATTTTGGCTGCTTTTTATTCTTTTATTTTTTTTATGAAGATCATTAGAAATGTTGTTATTGGTTTCTTTTTCTTTTCTTTCAAAGAATCTAAACAAATATATAATTAGTGAATAGTGAAGCTAAACAAATATATAATTAAATAAATCAATAGTGTAGAATTACTCACCTGATGGCAGAAGTAGCAAAAACCTGCCCATTGAAACCAACACACAGGACAAAGATGGACGCAATTACAACAATGCAGTCTGAAAGTAAAACAGAAGATATATATATATATATATATGTTTGTGTGTGTGTGTGTGTGTGTGTGTGCGTGTGTGTGTATAAATATGCACAAAGAAATATTTGCATGTGGCAACGAAAGGACTCTCCCTCAGAGTGAAAGATAGATTATATGATGTTTGTATGCGAACAGCTATACTTCATGGTAGTGAGACATGTGTGGAGAAGACATGTGTAGACTGGAGAGAAATGAAGTATGCTCTGTTGGATGTGCAACATCAGTGCACATGTACGAAATACTGCAAATGTATTGAGAGAAAAGTTGGGCATAAGAGGAATCAAATGTAATATGCAAGAGAGAAGACTGCGTTTGTTTGGATATGTGATGGATATGAATGAAGACAGCTGTATAAAGAAGTGCTGGTCACTGAAAGAATGTTGGGTCTCACAGAGGAAATGACAATGGACTGAGATGTCTGACGATATGAGGTACTTGAGAAGACCCGCCCACATCAATGAAACTAAGTTCTAGAAGTGCTGTATGTCCCACCCACGTTTAACAAGGAAATTTCTCAAACACCATGCCACAACAAACCAAACTACATCCCTACATTTCTTCTCTTCCTCGCATTTCCACTTCATGCATTATGCTTACCTCCCACTCCTCACCAATCTTGTCCTCTGGGTCCTGTCTCACTGTATCATTGCTATCCACTAATCACTGATCAGTGAGTTCTACCCAAAAGTAACAAGAAAGCTTTTCATATACCCTGCCCCAAACAAACCAATCTACATCTCTTCTCTTCCTCACATTTCCTCCTTCATACACTATGCCAAGCTCTCACTCCCCAATCTTGACCTCATGGCCCTGTTCCCCCATATCATTGCTATCCAATAGCACCCTTGACTCTATATAATTCTACCTGTATATAAATAAACTAAGGAATAAGTGCTTCATTTCTTCTTCCTCTTATGTATATGTGTGTGTGTGTGTGTGTGCATGCACACATACTCACATGAATTTATATATATATATATATATATATATATATATATATATATACACACACACATAATGATGTACAAAAACGCATGATGTTTTTGAATGATGTTAGACTGCAGCCTTCCTGTAATGCACATTTAACATTTTATAAAATGGTATATCTTTGGAATCAGGCTATGACACAGTAAAATAACGTCATATAATTGAAATAATCACAGAGAACAAGCTAATGATATAACAAGTCCTTCATCACAATTGTTTCAATGATGAAGATGATGAGGATGATGGCGACGACAATGACGACGACGACGATGATGATGATCATCATCATCATCGTTGTCATCATCATTTAAGGCCTTCCTGACATGGGTTAGATAGTTTGACAAAAGCTAGCAAGTCAGAAGACCACACCAAGCACTGTCTACTTTAGCATGGCTTCTATCACAAGGTGCCCTTCCTAATGCCAACCACTTTGCAGGGAGTACTGGGTGCTTTTTATGTAGCACCAGCAGCAGTGAGGTCACCAAGTAACTTGCAAGACAAGGCCCTTCAAATGAGGGAAGGAATAGTATTGAGGGAGGTGGCTTTGTGCCAGGTGATAAAGGGTTGGAGTATGAATAGAGGAACAGAAATAAGTGTCTTGCAGTGGAAGAGATGCCTGAATACCTCACTTGGGTGGAGAGAACGGAGATAGAGAAGATGGTAAAAATGTGATGGGGTGGGGTACACTCAATTTACAAAAAGATATATATAAGTAAAGTGGAAACAAGGATCGCAGAGGGGGGGGATAAATTTGCAAGATTGTGAAAGAAAAGTGGGACACGGTGAGAAGTGGACACAGGTAGAGGGAGTAGGTATTAGGAGGATATGTTGCAGGATAAAAATTTGAAAGGGACCACGTTGCGTGAAGGGTGCAAAAGGTGATTAAATACAGTGGGTTGTGAATCTAGGAGGAGGATGGGGTAAAGTGTTTGGAAGATGGGTTCTGGGAAAGAGGTTTGTCAAGGACAGATTGTATGCAAGGGAATGGACATAAACAACATGCCTTTAAGGCCTTGATTTTACTTTGTAGGACAAGTTTTCTCAAGGACAGTCCTTTGTTATGGTCTCATCACATGAAGATATCAAAATATAAAATGGGTTGAAAATATTGCTCTTACACATCATAGAATCAAGCTCAGACAAAATACAAATAATGACAGATGTGATCAGTAAATATTTATAAAAGAGACAGAAAATAGTGATTAGAGAAAAAATTGAAAGTTAAAGAAATACAAAAGTAAAAATATAGAAATGAAGAGTAAAAATTAATATCATAATCACAAATAAAAATAAACCAATAAAAGTAAAAGACGCAAGTTGGAGACAAGGGAAAGAAAATTTCACATAATGACCCAATCAAATGATATGAACTAAAAATTAATAAGGAACCAAAATAAAGAACAATAAATATAAAAAAGGAATAACAAGAATACAAAATAATAAATAATGAATAAAAAAGAAATAAATTTATAATTATAAAAGTATAGAAAGAAGCTATAAAAATAAGCATTAAAGAATAGGAATTAAAAAAATAAGAAATCCAAATAAAATTAGCTATAAAGGATAAAGCAAAGAATAACAAATAACATATAAAATTGGAATTTTGTTCATGGGACAAGATAACATGAGTTCGTATTATAAAGTGAACAGAGTCTAAGCTACATGTACATACATATATCATCATCATCATCATCCTCCTCATCATCATCATCTTCATCATCATCTTTTAATGTTCATTTCCCACACTGGCATAGGTTGGACGGTTTGACCAGAGCTGGGAAGCTGCACCAGTTTCCAGCCTGATTTGGCCTGGTTTCTACAGCTGGATTCCTGTCCTAATGCCAACCACTTTACGGTGTGTAATGGGTGCTTTTAATGTGGCACTGGCACAAATACTTTTATGTGACACTGACATGAGTACTTTGTACATGTCACTGGCACAAGGCTCTTGCAGATCCATCCTTTCCACCCGAGGGAGTGGCCTTAACACTTCTGCAGTGGAGAAAGGGTCTTCTTGAGTACAGTAAAGCACCTGGTACCTCAGTCCTTTGTCATTTCATCTGAAAGGTTCAGTGTCCTGAAGTTGTCCTTTACTACCCCATCCCATGTCTTCCTGGATCTCCCTCGAGTTCCATCTATATATATATATATATATATATATATATATACATTTATTTTTCTCAATTGTTATATATTTTATATTTTCCCTTTAATTTTTTATTTTTTATATTTTAATTTTAATTTTTAATTTTTTTTTATTCTTTATCTCTTATTTTTTTATTATTTTTTTAGTTCTTATTTTATTTCTTATTTGTTACATTATTAATGTGGGTGCTATTATTTCCTATCACTATTATACTATATTACTACAGTCGAAATGCCCCCAATACTCTGTTTTTTGAATTTTAACGTCCAACCCTCCCTCTCCCATATACTTTATTTCCCTTTTCTTGTTGACATGTTTAATTATTCATTCTTTAAGGTCTTCTATGTTATAATTACCCTTTCCACTTCCTTCACCCTTCTTCATCTAGATAAGTGTATGTAGATAAGTTAGTACACTTAAGTTGTAATTCACTTAGGTTGACCACTCACCACAAAAATATCATGTTTCAAGTTTATTCTGGCCTGAAACTACTTATTTACGACCCACCACTGACATAGGCAGACACAGCTCATATATATCTATCCCTTACGACCTTTAAGATCTATGTATCTATATCTATTTATCGTTTTATCTTCTTCTTCTACATTTAGATTTTTCCTCACCACCCTTCCCCAATTAAGAATTCTACGAGGTATAGTACAATGCAAAACACCTCTTATATCTCATCTTTCTTCCTCCTTTAACGCCTATGTAATATAATTCTTGGGAGAGAATACATACATTTGCGGCTGAAGATAGCTTTATATTGTCAATTATACACTGATGTAACAACTATAAAGCTTGAAACACGTGTACCGCAGAATCCTTTGTGTTTTTGTTTTTATTTTTGCATTTACAATTTATTCATTCACCTCAACCACGAGCTGGCATACACTGGTGCTTACAATTGTCAAGTATTACCTCTAACATTTACTTATAT
>NC_068982.1:132411937-132413546 GCF_001194135.2 Octopus bimaculoides
TATATATATATATATGAATTGATACCTATCCATTCCCACACAGAGTAGGGAATCATATCAAGTTGAGCTCTAGCCACTATAATTAATTAGGACAGATAAAAAAAAAGGCTTCAAAAATGTCAGTAGAAAGATTAAAACTTCAAGTAACCTGATATGCATTAAAGATTCACAATGTCATATATACTGTATATGTAGTTGTGTTAACTTGTGTGCATATACATGAGAAAACAGTCTCAATCATTATTACTCAGACATACATACCTATTACAGACTGCTATTAATGTGATATTATATAGAACAAAAACTGGTGACAACAATAATAGTGAAAGTAATTATAATAAGAACACACTATTAAATAGAAAAAAATCGACGATAATAATACTGATGATGTTGATGACGATGATGATGACGACGATGATGGCGATGATGATAATGGTGGTGGTGGTGGTGATTTTGGGATTTGGTGATGGTGATGATGATGATGATGATGATGATGATGATGATGGTGATGGTGGTGAAGATGAAAGTCATTATAACAACAACCCGCAATTATATAGAAGAAAAAACTGATAATAACAAAAATAATAAAAGTAATTATAACATGTTATTATATAGATGAGAAAACTAATAATAACAATAATAATGAAACTAATAATAATAATAATAATAATAATAATAATAATAATAATAATGATAATAAAAATATATCCCAGCAGTTATAGTTGCATTGGGAACTATCCCTAAAGATCTGAACAGATGGGTAGAGGAAATAGGCATAAAACTTAGTTTAGTACAAGTCCAGAAAACATGAAATTTAGTGGGAGGGGGATAGTCCATTACATTGACCCCAGTGCTTCACTGGTACTTAGTTTATCGGCCCTGAAAGGATGAAAAGCAAAGTCGACTTTGGCGGAATTTGAACTCAGAACGTAACGTGAGACAAAATACCACTAAGCATTTTGTGCAGCATGGTAATGATTCTGCCAGCTCACCTTAATAGTAATAATAATAATAATAATAATAACCCTTTCTACTACAGTCACAAGGCCTGAAATTTGGCAGGCAGAGTTAGTCGATTATATCGACCCCAGTACATAATTGGTACTTATTTCATCGACCTTGAAAAGATAAAAGGCAAAGTCAACCTCGGCGGAATTTGAACTCAGAATGTAGCGACAGCTGAAATACTGCTAAGCATTTCGTCCAGTATGCTAACAATTCCGCCAGCTCACCTTAATAATAACAATGATAATAATAATGATAATAATAATAATAATAATTATAATAATAATAATAATAAGAGCACCGGGCTGAATAACAACATGGATGTGCTACACCGGGCTCCCTATACAAAAACATATCTAATCCAATAACATCGATGGAATTAGGCAACAGAACCGGTGGAAGATTTGAAGGAAGCGGTCTTTTAACGAAGATAATTTTTTTTTTTTAATATTTTTTTATTCTTAAAAAATGAAATTTCACTGCAATACAAAGCACAGGTCCTCCTATGCACGATGTCTCAATGAAACACGTGCGATCACACACGCAAAACCAACACCGGAAAGTTTACAAACTATATAAAAAAGAAATGGAACAAAATAGTAAG
>NC_068982.1:132418771-132420776 GCF_001194135.2 Octopus bimaculoides
GGGAATGACAGCAAAACGGGCTGATTACTACCTAGATCAGATTCCAGGAAACCCCAAAATGGCTGAAGTTCAAAAAATAGTGCTCATGGGAACTGCCCATATCCTACGTAAAATACTGTCTATGTGATCTCAAATTTTAAAGCAAACACATAATTTTCTTATGGTTTCTTAAACATTCACTTGAACAAAACTGTACAAATCCAAATATATGGTACCCTAGGCATAACACCTACATGAACTTCTAACTTGTTGTCTCTTGAGGTCTCTGGGTGAGACTTGGATCCAACTTGTACAAATGTAAAACAAAAGTCAAACATAAAATAATAATAATAATAATCCTTTCTACTAAAGGCACAAGGCTTGAAATTTGGCAAGAGGGGGTTAGTCAATAAAATAACCCCCCCATACATAACTGGTACTTATTTCGAGGGGCAAAGTTAGCCTCGACAGAATTATAATAATAATAATGATTTCTTCATAAAGATTATTATTCAAAAGGTTTACATCATTAACAATAACAATAATAAAAATAGTGAGTGGCTGTGTGGTAAGTAGCTTGCATACCAACCACATGGTTCCGGGTTCAGTCCTACTGTGTGGCACCTTGGGCAAGTGTCTTCTACTATAGGCTCGGGCCGACCAAACCCCTGTCTGGGTTAGCAAGTATTTCAGCAGTATCTTGCTCAAGAGCACAACACATAACCTGGTCCAGCAATTGAACTCACAACCTCAAGATTGTTAATCTGATGCTCTAACCTCTGAGACACGTACCTTCACACCACCACACACATACACACTCACACAATCATATAATTGGATGGCTATTGTATGTATGTATGTATGTACATACATGAATAAAAGAGTTTACTTGTGAGATCCAAAATAATAACTATTTTACTTAAATTTCTTAGATGAATTTTCTTTATAATTTAAATGATGACATTTCCTTATTTCTTATCTTGGTTATAACTGTCTAATCAAATATATCACAATATTAAAGCTACATTGAAAATATCAAAAGCAATATTCTTTTATTTCCATTCTAAAAATTACATTAGTTTTTATCAAGTTACACAATTTGTCAGTACCAGTTCTTGGGTTCTATGACTTTTGTCAATGTAAGTAACATAGTGGAATCTCTCTAGAAGTGTTTTACATACGCACACAAACACACACATTTACACATAGATATAGTGATAGATAGACAGATAGATAGATGGAGAGAGAGAGAGAGAGATACAAATAGGCAAACATTTTGTTTTATGGATGGTGCTTTCTTTGCATGTGTGAAACATTACACATGTGCACACACACATGCACACACACACACACACACACAAACACACACACATTTACATGCTTACACGTAATTACATGATCACAACAGAAGAGTTTGCACTGAGCGACCCAGATATCTGACTCTTTACCTAAAAAAAGAACCAGATACCTGATTATGTTATTGTGAAATGCTTTTTAAAGAATACCTCGGTAGATTTTCCTCTCATGTCTTGATTCACTACCTTCTACCAGAATAGCACATCTTCCAGCATATTTCTCATAAATGATCATAATTATTGATTTCTAACATAGGAACAAGCCCACGCAGATTAGCAGGAGGGAACAGTTCAATACACCGGCTCCAGTTCTTGACTAGTAAAATAAAATGCATCTTCCATTGATTTTGTTGACAAGCATTACAGCTATTTAATCAACTGAACCACCTTTTCATTGATTACTCATTTGCTTGTTTCAATCATTTTGACTGTGGCCATGTTGGAACACCGGCTTTTAGTTTAAGAAATCGACTTATTCTTTGTAAGCCTGGTACTTATTCTATCAGTCCCTTTTTCTGAATCGCTAAGTTATGGGAACATAAACACACCAAGATCAGTTGTCAAGCAATAGTGGAGGGACAAATACTGACACAAACACACAAATATATGCATATATATATGTATATGTATATATATATATACATATACATATATATATAAATATATATATA
>NC_068982.1:132421002-132422531 GCF_001194135.2 Octopus bimaculoides
TATATATATATATATATATATATATGTATATATATATGGTCAGCCTGAGGCTATAGTAGAAGACACTTACCCAAGGTGCCATGCCGTGGGACTGAACCCGGTACCATGTGGTTGGGAAGCAAGCTTCTTACCACATGGCCAGGCCTGCGCCTATAATAGAGATTATTGAATTATGGAGTAATTGGCTGAACATTCCACAGACATTTATTTATGGTCTTAACCCTCAAATAAACTCAGCCTAACACTAAATGTGACATGACTGGTCCTTAGAATTACAGTAACCAAGTTTCTATACAGTTTTTGACTGCTTTTATTTCACTCAAGGTATTGATCAATATGAGACTATGGTGAAAAATGTTTACCCAAGGTACCACTCAATGGGACTGAACCCAGGACTTTATCATTGTGAAGCAAATGTCTTAACTCATGCCTGGTAGTTATTGTATTGATTCTAAAGAATAAAAAGCAAAAATGACCTAAGTTGGATTTGAACTCAAACAGTAAAGGAGAGCAACTAAATATGATACAACATTTTGTCCAATGATCCACCCAGTTAGAACCATCTCTGTCATCACTTAATGTTCACTTTCCAATGCTTTCATAGGTCAGACAGTATTTTTTTTCCAACTGGATGCCCTTCCTGTTACCAACCTTCACCTGTTTCCAAGAAAGGTAATACTTCCCATTGCCCTGACATATTTTCATAGAATATTAGAAAGGAATAACACTGCTTGTGTAGTGGTGAGACTCATTTACAACTATCACATGATATCAAGACAAGGGTGCATGCAAACACACACATGCATATGTCTATACACACACACACACATGCACGCATGCACACTCATGCATGTACATACATACACATATACACAATGAGTTTCTTTCAGTTTCTCTCAACTAAATCCACTGATAAGATATTGTAAGCCCATGGTTATAGTAGAAAGCATTTGCCCAAGGTGCTGCACAGTGGGACTGAACCCAAGATGATATAGTTGGGAAACAAGCCTCTTAACCACATAGCCACATCTGCATCTCTAAATTTTTACAGTGTAATTGAGTTGACCATTACATTTTAATAAAGTTAATGAGAGAGCACACACATGGTCATTTAATATATTAGAAAAAGAAACCATATCTTCCTCAAATTATATCTACCAACTTCAAAAAGAAAAAAAACATCAAATTACATAAACTGTGAAAATCTGACAGGATAATCATAATCACATAGGGAACACTTCTGTCTATTAGACTGCTGGATCAGATCTGACCTGGGGCTAAAAATTATTTGAAAAAGCATTTAATTTTTTCTTGAATAACCACAAGAGGGAAAAGTAAGTTTGATTCAACTGGAAACTGAACTCAGAAGTGAAAATAATTCTAATTTTAGCATAAGGCCAGAAATTTTGATGGGAGGGAAAGAAATCAATTATTTATTTTATCAACCCCTAAAGAATGAAAAGCAGAGTTTACCTCAGCAACATTTGCACTCATAATGTAAATATCTGAGAGAAATGCCTCTAAGCATT
>NC_068982.1:132423227-132428291 GCF_001194135.2 Octopus bimaculoides
AAATAATTAAAACATAGGGTAAAAATCAGATATTAATTAATATCGATTTATTACCAGGAAGCTAGCACATTGAAAGAATCCGAGAGATTCAGAAAAAATATCTGAGATCTTAGGGGATTAAGGTATATTTTTATATATGGGAGAATATACAAACAATAACAACAGACGAGGACAGGTGGTGTAAATAACAAAAGTATATATTAGTATGACGCTCGGGAATACGGAAAGTCTTTGACGTTTCGAGCTACGCTCTTCAACAGAAAGAATACGGAGACAAGGAGAAAAACATGGAGAAAAAAAATTGAATAGTGTTCAGTCAATGGTCAATCATATATTTTTATATATATAATGTTGACCAGTAAAGTGGTCAATATATAATGTTGATCAGGATATATATATATATATATATATATATATATATGATGGACTCTCCTGTCGTTAGACAACATATGAGGGTTCAACAATTTCTTACTGAGCAAACACACAGATGATTTGTTTATAGTGATCAAATGTTTGTGTCGACACAAGCTCACTCCCTCTATCAGATTGACATTACCTGGGCAGGTGCCACATGCCAGATGTCAAAATGATCACAGAGCAACATGAAATGAAATGCTTTGCTCAAGAACACAACACAATGCCAGGTCTGGGAATTGAACTCACGATCTCGCATTCATGAGTGCAACACTTTAACCACTAAGCCATGCTTAGTGGTTAATAGGAGCACTCCATCGGTTGCAATGACGAGGGTCTCAGCTGATACAATCAACAGAACAGCTTGCTTGTGAAATTAACGTGCAGGTGGCTGAGCACTCCACAGACACATGTACCCATAACATAGTTCTTAGGGAGATTCAGCGTGACACAGAGTGTGACAATCCCTTTGAAATACAGGTACTACTCATTTTTGCCAGCTGAGTGGACTCGAGCAACATGAAATAAAGTGTCTTGCTCAAGGACACAATACATTGCCAGGAATTGAACTCATGACTTTACAATCGTGAGCTGAATGCCCTAACCACTAAGCCATGCACCTTCACTTAGTGGTTAACATTTATGTAAATAGATAGATAGATAGATAGATAGATAGATAGATAGATAGACAGATAGATAGATAGATAGATAGATAGATAAATATGTATATATATATATATATATATATATATATATATATATATATAGATAGATAGAGAGAGAGAGTGATTCAACATTATCAACACACTTCCTGACAAAAATGCATTATCAAGCAGAATCTATTAATATTTCTAACTATTGTACTTGTTTTCATCAATCAATATTTTAAAATAGAACTTTCTATTTAAATGACTTTCACTTCTTCCCATCACATCTGATTCAATACTCTTGTCTTTCTGACTTCTTCCTTCCTTTTTACAATACTAGTATTAACTATTTATTAGATTACATCCACCTCCACCAAGTAAACAAAAAAAAAAACACTAACACAAACAATAGTAATATAAACAAGAATGCAAAAATAAGGAGAGAAGATAGGAAACAAGAATTTTTACAAAAAAAAAAAAAAACTGTTGGCATTTTTTTCCAACATAACTAGAACCCAACCAGTTAAAACTGGATGGAAATATCAATGCTTATCTATCTATCTATCTATCTGTCTATCTGTCTCTTTGTATGTATGTATGTATGTATGTGTGGAAGCGCAATGGCCCAGTGGTTAGGGCAGCGGACTCACAGTCGTAGGATCGCAGTTTCGATTCTCAGACCGGGCGTTGTGAGTGTTTATTGAGCGAAAACACCTAAAGCTGTATTTTAGAGAGTATGTTAACTGGTTACCTGCCCAGTAGCAAGGCTCTAAAGAAAACGGCCTTGATCTTTCCATCATTATTCACACAACGATTCATTCTTTAAATTTAATTGACTGGATTTGCAAACTCTCCACCAATTGTTCATAGACGTTTGCTTTCTCTTGCATTTTCTTAATGTCAAGTGGACATCTAATTTCTACAACGGGGCATATTTTTATTTTGTGGAGCCAAACAATACCAGGCCAACTGTGTTTTAATTTCATTACTGTTATTTTTAGTTATAGTCCTCTGGCTCATCCATTCCTGTTGGATCTTCCAACCAATGCCAGCATGGAAAACAGACATTAAACAATACAGTTTCTTCTTCTTCTTCTTCTGCTGCTGCTGCTGCTACTACTGTTGATGATGATGATGATGATGACGATGACGATGACGACGACGACGACGACGATGACGATTACAACAATGACAATAATGATGACAACCAATATTTCTTTTAATTAATCAATCACAATATTTTTCCTCGCTATTTGTTGTTATAATTTTCTTAATCTATTAAAAACCATTCTGGTCGACTACATCATCTCTCATGGGAAAATAGCATTTTCATGAATGTAACTGAAAAATTAGCCACGATTTGAACTATAAACTCACTACAGAAATTTTCTCAGCATTTTCACCAACTTCTCTTCTTAATATTTATTGCCTTTAAAGTAAATAAGGTGGCAGAATCGTTTGCTTGCTGAGCAAAATGTTTAGCAGTATTTTGTTCACCTGTATGTTCTAAGTTAAAATACTGCTGAGATCGACTTTACCTTTCATTCTTTCGAGGTCAATAAAAGAAGTACCATTTGAGCACTGGGGTCAATGAAATTAATTAAAGTTCTCAAAATTGCTGGCCTTGGACCAATATTTGAAACCAATATCTATTTCCTTTATTATAGAAACAAGTAAAGTTGATTTGTTTTGTATTTCCAAACTTCATCAAACAAACAGTAATGTCCATTTGACATTTATTACCCCAACCATTCATTTTTCTATCTACTATTCCTGAGAGAGTTCTTGAGGTAGAACCCTTGAGTACCTTGTCCACAGGATCCTATCAGAAGCAACTGTTATTACACTTTCCTGCAGGATTCTCAAGTGCTTCTTACTCTTGTAGCATCATAATTCACTTTGTTAACTTCAACTATATGAACAGCTAACTGAAGTGTCATCCACCACTTGTAGCCTAGTTTTTTTTTTATAGAGAAAGACTAACAGAGACAAGGGAAAGCCTAACTCTTGGCTTTCAACTTGTAGCTGAAAGCTAACAGTGTAAGAATCAAACCTCAAGCATGACATCAGCAACAGAGATGAGAAATCATCAAAGTATTTGCAATGACATGACCAGCAAGGCACACACATACATGCACTCACACACACACACACACACACACACACACACACACACACACTCAGCAATCAGAAGAAAAAAAACACGAACTCCTATGTGATATTTATTTCTTCCCTTTTCTGTATGTATGGCCAATCATACCTGACATTTTTATTCTGTCCAAAACGTTTGTAGCTCTCATGTAAAAGCTGTTCAGTCAAGCTGTTCCTGGTTTAGTCTTTGTTGGGGAAGGGCTCAAGTTTTCATAACTTAACACCAAACACACACATTTCAAGCTCACCAATTTTTGTTTCTGTCTGTGAACAAAACAAAATGGTCAATGAGATATAATTGCTTTTTGTTTTTGATTTTGTGGTTAATTCTTGGCCTGTACAGCTTCAAGTCATCCAGAAAGAAATGATGAAAGATGTTTTTGGAGTCACTTGTATAACTACTCTGTTCTGTGAACAAAAGGACAAGGTGTAATACTTGACATGCTGCCTACAGGACATATGTACGAATGAATGAACGTATGTATATAAGTGTGTGACATGTGTGCGTGTGCATGTGTGTGTGCATGTTCGTGTGTGTGTGTGTGTGTGTGTGTGAGGTATAGTGACTGTGAAGCAAAAATATTTTCCCTAACAGCTTTTAAGAAACACTGAAGTTGATAGAATTCTTGGTGACAGGTGCTTGTCTGTTGTTTATATGACATTTCATTTATATTCATTTTTCTCCCTAAAGCATCCAACCTGTTGTCAATTTAGTTTGAAATGTAAAGATAGAAGAATTGATACATCAAATCATTACAATGACTTACTATTTCATGCAGTCACTCAAAAACTGATGTCTTTTAATATCTGAGGTGAGCCTTTACACAACACTATGATTAAGTATTTGAAAACTTTGACAGAATACTAAAGTAAGCTGTTTCAAATTAACCTCTGTCAATTCTACACTTCCTGTGAGTTCCATCAACCATTGGTATATTAGAAAAGATAAGCATCTTTGTGTAGTGTATCTTGTAAATATCATCTTGCTGTGTATGACAATAAATGACATACTGGCTGATTCATTGGAACAGTGATGCTCAATTTTTTTTGTAGCATGGATTGGTTTCATACAAGATAATTTTTCCATGCATTGGGGAATCATGCACATAAGAAAACACAATAAAGTGTATAATATATGTGAAGGCATGTAGCTTAGAGTATTTGGCTTATGACTCCTCCCATGTGATGTCCTTGGTCAGTGTTGATGATGATGGACAAACTAATGCTATATCTAGGGAAGAGCTAACTGTTCAATCTTACAATAGTAGGGAAAAAAATAATAATGGCAACAGATTAATATTGACGAAGAATTGTTTTAAAATGATTAATAATTGAAATCATCATTTCATAGTTTTTATTAAAAAAAAAATTCAAATCCACAAATGGTGCTGACAGTGGCAGTCATAAAGGTGGTGGTGGTGGTAGGGGGATGTCATTGGAGGAGAAGGAAACATTAAAAAGAAAAGCAATAAATTGTAAAAAATTACACTTAAGTAAGAAAAGGGAGGATGTTGAATATAGTAAGTGGAGATATGTGAATACATGATTAATTAACAATGATAAACAAAGCCAATAGTCTTGTTATCTCCCACCCACCCCTGCATCCAGACACACCCTGCCATGTTTAATTTCTCGGTAATAAATCCTAGTTAATCTTCTTAAAAAGCAAAATCTTAAGTAATTACCATGATAGAGAGAGAGAGAGAGGGAGAGAGAGATTTGATGAAGTGTGATGGAACTGTGTTGCTGATTTAGTTTCTTTTAACCTTTGTTGTTGTTGTTGTTGTTGTTGTTGTTGTTGTTGTTGTTGTTGTTGTTGTTGTTGTTGTTGTTGTTGTTGTTGTTGTTGTTG
>NC_068982.1:132428462-132440170 GCF_001194135.2 Octopus bimaculoides
TGGTGGTGGTGGTGGTGGTGGTGGTGATGGTGGTGGTGGTTTTCTTTTATTTTCAAATTTGATTCAATTTGTTTTATAGAATATAAATTGTTTGTATTGAGTTTTCTGTCTCCTTATTAATGTTTCATTCATTCATTCTTTCTTTCTTTTTTCTTTCTTTCTTTTTCCCCTTCTTTCTTTCTTTCTTTATTTTCTATTAGCTACTATTTGTTACATTTATAAGAATTATCAGGACAGGATTTTGAGATTTTCAGACTATGAATTGCATCTTTGTGTGCTTCTATGTTTCTACACTTTATTTTTATGAGTCTATTATTTTATTATCATCATGTGATCTTGTCTGAAATACATACTCAAAAGTAAGCATCTTCCACTCTCTTCCTTTCAATTTCTTCCTCATATAAAACAAACAATATATATAATGAAGGGTTTTTGATATAGTTTCTACCATTAGCAATACCTTGTGTATAAGACCAAGTCACTTAACTCTCAAGCCCAGTGGTTCTTAATCCTTTTTTACCTATGGACCCCTTTGATTACACTTTGCTCTACTGGGCCCTCATAGCCATTTGATGTTTAAAAATTCTTGTTATATTTTTATAATTAAATATTATTAGAAATTATATTTTAAAAAATTGTTAAAATATTTTATGTATTGTAGAAGAATAACTGATCTAAGGCGGCGAGCTGGCAGAAACGTTAGCACGCTGAGCGAATTGCTTAGCGGTATTTCGTCTGCTGTTACGTTCTGAGTTCAAATTCCGCCGAGGTCAACTTTGCCTTTCATCCTTTTGGGGTCGGTAAATTAAGTACCAGTTATGCACTGGGGTTAATGTAATAGACCTAACCCCTTTGTCTGTCCTTGTTTGTCCCCTCTATGTTTAGCCCCTTGTGGACAATAAAGAAATAATAACCGATCTATTACACAAGAATTTTAACAACAAAATCTCACATGGCCGCCCAGGGTCAAACGGACCTTGGGTAAGAACCACTGTGATAGCTTGTGTATCCATAATTATGTATTAAGGAATGGTATAGTTCACATCAAAACACCTTAAGAACTTTGTCAAAAGTAATATTTGTGACATCATCAGTAAAGCCTTGTTCTATTTCAAGTTGGAGAACCTACCTAAATTGTCTGCTTATGGTCTCCACGTGCTTTTCATTTCATGGATTGGAAACTTATTGTTCTATTTTAAGAGATGAGGAATTATGTACATTATTTACATTCAATGGATATTTTTCCTCATCTTGTTTGTTGTTAGCACAACGTTTCGGCTGATATACCCTCCAGCCTTCTTCAGGTGTCTTGGGGAATTTTCGAACCTGGGTTCTCATTCCTAAGGTATTCTTCAATGTTGTTATTATTATTGTTATTGTTCAGGTCACTGCTTAGAATCGAACTCGGAATCTTGGGGTTATGGCCAGTCATAGAGTGACTACACGTTTCCTATCCACAAAGTGCTCAGCCTTATAGAAGACTCATCAGATTCCAATAGTCATGAACATATGTATGTTTGACAAGTCATCTATAAGGCTGACCCCTTTATGGATAGGAAACTTGTAGTCACACTATGACCAGACATATAATTATCTTCTTGTAAACACATTATTACTCTGAAATTTAGAGCATGCTTCATTTTCAGATATGCAATCCACTGAGGTGAGAGAGAGAGAGAGAGAGAGAGAGAGAGAGAGAGAGAGAGAGAGAGAGAGATATGCATATATATGTATATGCATATGTATACATATTCACATACACACATGTACATGCATATCTAAATTCTTCCATATTCTCTTTCACTGAACTTACAAATAGCTCACTAAAGAATTGTGACATCTATCAACATCTGCACTCAAGTGCACTTTTGATTATAGGATTAAAAGATATTAACAGGACAATCGATGAGGCAGGAAAGCAAATGTAATGGATGTCAAAGAATATGTATAAGCAGCCATGTCTCACTTGTCACTAATAATGATTTCAAACATTAGGAACAAGGCCAATTTTGAAATAAGAACACAACATGGTATTATATTTGTATTGATATGGGAAAATAAAAGGGTAAAAATAGGGAAAATGTAGTGTTCACAAACGCAAAAAGAACAGTAATTCCAAACTAAAACACTGATACCAGAATGAGGTGACTAGACATGAGTGTTTGGACATTGACAGTTTGGACATTCAGCCTGTTTTGGTGACACATGTTTTGACACTGAAGGTAAATGCACACACACACACACATACACAACACAGAAATATACACATACAAATAGAGAGAGTGAGAGAGTTTACACATACAGACATAATTGGATGCCCACACAAATAAACAGAGAGAGAGAGAGAGGCAGATAGACAGATAGATAGATAAATATATAGATAGATAGAGAGACAGAGATAGATAGATAGACAGAGAGAGATGGTGGTGGTGGTAGTTTTGATGTTGTTGTTGTTGGTGGTGGTGATAATGGTGATGATGATGATGATGATGATGATTATGAAGAGGAGGATGATTGAAAATCTAAGATGATTTTTATGAGGACTTTGATATCCAAACCAGAAGTGATAAATCTAAACACTACAGTGGATGAACACATTTCATCATTGATGACAACACTATCCATAAAGTGGAAGATGGCATTTTGGAGGATCACTGCATAACTATTTGGCAACTAGCCCAAGAAGTGAAGATAAGTGCAGGGTCCATGGAAAAAAATCATTCATGACTATTTGCACATGCGGAAATTCTCTGCACGATGGATTTCCCAGATGTTCACACCTTTTCAGAAGCAGAGGCGAGTCAATTGCCCCCAGGTTCTTTTGGCAATGTGTCAAGAAAATGAGGAGGAATTTTTCAGCAGACTTATCACACAGGATGAAACATGGGTCCATCACTATGATCCTGAGACTAAAGTCCAGTCAAAGCAATAAAAGCATGATAACTCACCACCTCCAAAGAAGGCTCATGGCCAACCCTCAGCAGGCAAGGTGATGCTCACAGTCTTTTGGGACCAGCACAGAGTAGTGATGATGGATTTTCTGGCAAAGGCACCACACTTAACTTCATATTATGCTTCACTGCTGCAGAAATTGTGAACGCCATCAAAGCAGAGAGGTGTGGCATGCTGACCAAAGGAGTCTGCCTCCTCCAAGACAATGCCCCAGCTCACAATGTGCATTTTGCCCAGATGAAAGCACACTCCTGCAGCTATGAAATCCTTCCTCATCCCCCCTTATTCTCCTGACCTCATACCATTTGACTTCCAGCTCTTTCCAGCCATGAAGTCTTTTTTGAAGGGAAGCATTTTTCAGATGATGATGAACTTATCTCCAAAGTAAAGTCTTGGCTACAGATGCATCCTAACAACTTCCACAGACAGGTATTCACAGTTGCATAAAGCAATGGGAGAAATGTATCACTATTGGTAGTGGCTATTTAGAGAAGGGTGGAGGCGCAATGGCCTAGTGGTTAGAGCAGTGGACTCGCAGTCGGAGGATCGCGGTCTTGATTCCCAGACCGGGTGTTGTGTGTGTTTATTGAGCGAAAATACCTAAAAGCTCCACGAGGTTCTGGCAGGTGACCCCTGTTGTACTCTTTCGCCCCAACTTTCTCTCACTCTTTCTTCCTGTTTCTTGAGTAATGCTGCGATGGACTGGCATCCCATCCAGCTGGTGGGGGGGGGGGAACACATACGCCATAGAAACCGGGAAACCGGGCCCATGAGCCTGGCTAGGCTTTAAAAGGGCGCATAAATAAAAAAAATTTGGAGAAGGACTAATAATTATGTCAAGTTTCGTTTATTCCGGTCCTTAGGAAATGGGTCAGGGGAAATCTTTAATGAACATCCTTTGTATGCGTATGTGTGTATGTGTGTGTTATGTATGTATGTACATACACACATACATGCACACATATATTTCAATATACTACAAAGGTACTTATGCATGAGAAAAATACCTATGGATTTTAAAACTCAATTTTTAACATAGCATTATGCTTCAGATATCATATAATTCAATACATTAACAATAGCACCTATGATAACACATAAAGTTTATAATTGGCTGAAATGATTGTAATGAGCAAACCATGCTAACAATGGTAGAAAGCAAATACTATCAGTGATATTTCAATATAATGCATTTCTTCTTCTCTACAACCATTCCTATAACAATCAGGAATGTTTACATCCACACAACTATTATCAACAGTAATTATCATCATATAACATAATTATCAACAATCAGCAATAGCTATTATATAACATAATTATAAATAATTAATAAGTCATTATAACTACAAAATATGAATAATAAATATGATTAAATAATATTAAAGAGAGTTGTAATTATGTGAGAGTCATTTTGTCAGGAATATTTTGAAATATAAATCTGTCATTGTTGCAGATGTGCATGTGTGTGTGTATGTGTGTGTGTGTGTATTTGAGTAGTAGTAGTAGTAGTAGTAGTAGTAGTAATTGTGGTGGTGACTATAAAAAAAAAAGGCAGAAATAATATTGTGGTACTGTTTAAATACAAATAAAGATGATGTCTTTATATATGTCAAGGCATATATAAGAAGTTAACTTAGTAACAGTTCAATAAATTAGATACTGTAAATCCTCGAGTATAATCTGCACTTTTTTCCCAAAATTTAAAGGTCAAAATTTCTAGTGCGTACTATATACGAGGTTAAAAATAAAAAATATTTTCTAAGCAAAATTTTCTAAGTGATAAATATGTAAAGGCAATTTACTTAATATTTATTTTTCACAGACGTTATTACTGTTATTTCTTTATTTTCTGCAAACAAAGTGCACAAAAAAGCTAGACGTTTGCATTATGTTATATATACAATAATAATAAAGGATGTTACCATATATATATATGTTTACAAATCAAGGATGTTATATAGACCTCCTTAACTCAAGTTAGAGAAGGGGTGCGTATTATGCACAAGGTTTAGGTTTTGCAGAGGTACAGCCCCCTAAAAATCCCCTGCATATTATACTCAAGGGCGGACTATACTCGAGGATTTACGGTATAAAATAAATCTAAAGGTATAATTGTAAATAGGTTAGAAAAGGTCAGATATCTGTAAATTCACATATCTGTACTACTACCATTTATCACCTTCTCCTCTTCAGTGACCCTCTCCCATTTCCTTTCCTTCACTTTCTCTCCCCCAGACTGATATTCACTGCATCCATTGCCACGTCCATCTATACTCATCTGTCTTATTATTTTCACACTCTAGTGCACTTACCTATCCCCCCACCTTTTTTGTTCGGCTACCCCTGTTTTCTTTCTCTCTCTCTCTCTCTCTCTCTCACCTTTTATCTTGACTTAACATCCCTCTTTCCAGATGAGCGAGCCATGTATTCACCTCTTCAGCAAGACACCTGCTCCTCTCCGCCCATCATACTTCCATATCTCTCAATCTTATACCCCACTCAGTTGAGGGGTCTTGTCTTGTACGTACATGGTGACCTCAGCACTGCTGGTGCCATGAAGAAAGCCAGTAATGCATTAACAACATCCATCCCGGTGACATGTTAAAGGTACCTGGTACACTCTGTGGAGTGGTTGGCATTAGGAAGGACATCTAACCATAGAAACCAAGCCAGGACAGACTGGAACCTAGTGCAGCTCTCTAGCTGGCCAGTATCAGCCAAACTATCTTACCCATACCAGCATGGAAAACAGACACTAAAAGTTGGTGATGATGATGATGATGATGATGACGATGATGATGATGATGATGATGATGATGATGATGATGACGACGATGATGATGATGACGACGATGACAACGACGACGACGACGACGACGACGATGATGACAATGACGATGATGATGACGATGACGATGATGATGATGATGATGATATAGGAATGCAGAAGTGGTCTTTTTCAGGTTAGAGTCTCGAATATATATATATATATATATATATATATATATATATATATATATATATATGTATGCAACAGCAGCAACAACACCATCCAAGATGTCAGAAAAATCCGCCATGAGCCTCTTCTAAGCTACTCTATCAAATTAGCCATATACACATTTACCTGAGTTATATTATCAAAGAAATATCTAGTGTATATGTTTAAAAAGTCGCTCAATATTTCTTTGTGTCACAGACAATCTTAAAAATAATACTAATTAGGTCTAGTTTCAATAAGACAAAACAGATGGTAGTTGACTTTGAATCTCTCTTGAGATGCAATAATAGTGTATCATAGATACTAGAAAAATATGAATTAAACATTTTGCTTAGTAACTCAATGAAACATCTGCATTTCTTATGATTTCAAGTAGATTTGTCCTTTGCCTTATCTATTGAACAGCGAATATTTTAGCTGTGTCTGTGTATGTGTGTGTGTGTATGTGCTTGTATATATACGTTTATGAATGTAGAGTGTCTCTGTCTCCATGTAAGATAATAATGTGTGTGAAAGATAGAGAGAGAGGGAGAGGGAGGGAGACGGGGGAGAAAGAGTGTGTTTGTATGGTTTCTAAGAAACAAATCTGTTATATTCATATAATTGTTTCTTGTTAGAAAACAATTGAATATCTCCACACGCTCTGAATTTAAAGAGTATTAACATGTTTAATCCTTTTGTTACCATATTTAATTTTAGTTTCTTTCAATTAATTTTAAATATAACAAAGAATTTAGTAAAATAACTTAGTTATCTCGTTTTTGGATTTGATTTGCAAGATTCTTTATGTGAGTTTGTGTGTTGAATCATATTCTGTTGTGTCTGGGGAGAGTCATTCTCTTTTGGTACCTTATAGGTGTGTAATATGCAAGAAAGAAAACTGCATTGGTGTGGACATGCGATGCACATGGAGAAAGACAGCTGTATAAAGAAGTGCTGCTCATTTAATGTGGATGGCAGTTGCAAAAAAGGGAGACCCAGAAGGACATGGGACAAAGTGGTGAAGGCTAATCTCTAGATTTTGAGCCTAATGGAGGTGACAAAAGACCAGGATGGCTGGCAATATGTGATTCTTAAGAAGACATACCTACCTTGAAGAAACTGAGTGTGTTAAATTATAAGGCACCAAAAGAGAATGACTCTCCCCAGACACAACAGAACATAGTTATCATTAATGTAGTGTTAGGAACATAAATTGCGACTAAGATTTGGTGGAAGATTTTAATTCAAAACTTATGAAATAAAGACATTTGTACAACAGAGCCAGAGGTGGTTTCAGCTGGGTTGGTAATGAAAGGGCTAAGGTGTAGATTATTCAAAAGCTCTGAGGCTAAGTGGCTTGTTTCTCAACTATGTGATCATAAGCTCAGTCTCATGCCACAGCACCTCGGGTGAGTGTCTTTCACTATAGCCCCTGGCTGACCAAAGCCTTGTGAGTGGATTTGATGGTTAGAAATTGAAAGAAGCCTATTTGCTATATCTGTGTGTATGTGTGTGTGTATGTGTGTGTGTGTGTGTGTGTGTGTGTGTGTGTGCACGTGCTCGTGTTCTTAGTGATCAACTCTGAAAAGATGAAAGGCAAAGTCGACCTAGGTGGAATTTGAACTCAGAATTCTGCCAGCTCACCACCTTAAACAATTATGAATATTGATAGCATCTCTAATTTGGTTGCTAGCTGTTGAATATTGTGTATGGTTTTCAAAACATACTTTAGTTGCAGAGAAGATATGAACTCTCCAAGTTGTAATGATAGTAACTAGTCCAGGAAAGCAATCTCTTGGAATAAAAACAGTGTAGAGGGGCATTTAATCTTACTAGACAACCTCTCAAGTGCTAGTGGTGTAAAATCTATCAATTTCATGCTACAAATTGCTACAGTTGTAAAAAAACAAAAAAACAAATAAGAGAAAACCTTACCCCAAAGCACAACATACACAAAAATCAATGAAAACTGCCAACTGCATTAATAGGAATGACCGTGATGCAGTACATAGTTGGGAGGTAGCTAATTGTGATTTTCCAGTTTGTTGGTAAAGACTTTGATACAAAACATCGTAATCCTTATCAGTATTTTAATGTCCATTTTGCTATGCAACAATGAATTGGACAGGTCTAATGTATAGCACATCATTAATTGTCTTGGTCTTTTGTTATCTTCTTGGCAAGGTTCAACATCTTAGAATCTTATCTAAGCAAGTCTTTTCATGACATGTCCAGTTTTACACGTTCACAGATACACTTTATGGACCGCACACCTTGTCCTTGTGCATTCATTGTTCATTTATGTACTATTTCCATAAAGCCATACCAGTAGAGACATGTCTCCTGTTGATGCTTCTAATGTCCAGAAATTAAATGCAATGTTACCTCTAATCTCTCAGTCTCTCTCTCTCCCCTCTTTCTTTCTCTCCATCTCCCTCTCTATCTCTCTCTCATACATGCATTTTATACTTAGAAATAATAACAACATCAACAGCAACAATAGCAATGACAAAATGGATTGACAATTCAGAAGAGAATTTGATTAAGCCTTACCTATAATGGAGATTGGTTTGCGAGCAAAACGTATGCGTCCTCTGAGACCCATGTATTTACTACGACATCCAGCAGACCACAAACGCACTATATATTCTATCCCAAAGAATAAAACCAACACAATTTCCTGCAAAAAAAAAAGAAAATTTAATTTTTAATTTAATTTGAGATTAAGCATTCTCTGAAAAATATAAACTTTCTCTTACAGAATAGCTGGTCTCCACTCACAATAGTTGGGTGAGTTGTGGTTAAAGTAAGATATGTGTTCTGATTTGAAATTTAGAGGTAAACAAGTTCATAATGTTTTGCTATTTAAGGGTCAATACATTATCTTTTAAATTTAGCCATTTATATGAATTAATAATTATTATAGGAATACCATTATACTGGAGATTTCTGAAGCAGAATAATCTATAAAATATATCTTTGCAATATCAGGCAAGATGTAAGATCAGCTCGTTCATTTTAAAAGATATTATCAGAAAATTGTCAGAAGACAATGAGAAAGCAAGCCATTACATCTGGTTGAAGAGAAAAGGCAAGTGGTGCAGCAGGAATGAGCATTGAGGCAGATAACAACATCTGGCTCAGAATTACAACTGTTGAATCAACAAAGCTCTTATTGTTGTGCAGAAGTTTTTTCGCTGATATAGATGGATGACCCATGCAGCTTTGGTGTCATGGTGGAAGGGGGCCAAAACACTTACAGAGCTGCTTCACCATCTGATGAGATACTGACTCCTGCATTTGGAGACTGAGAACTGCAGCACCCTTAGCACACAAATGTTTGCTTCAAAACATTTGAATCTAAACCTAATCAGACTGTCTTCCTGATTTCCCAGGAATTTTAGACTTGGCACTCAACTGAATTTATATTGGGAATTGAGAAATCCTTTATTAAATTTTAGTCGGACTATAAACTGATCAGCTAATCAGATTAAAGATAGGTTGCCAGCACAGAATTATGCTGTTTACAAATGTCTGCACACAATAGTACTAATTTAGGTGTTGTTTGAGTATTTTTACCAATCTTCCCTCTGCAAAACAACACACAAACATTTCCAGAGAGAAAAGAAAGACAAAGATAAAGGTTGTTTCAATTAATGAAGTACAGCAAATTTTAGAAGATCCTAATAAAGATCAACAGGAATTTCATAATTTCTATGTGGATGATGATTTGAAATCAGTTGAAGATAGAAGATTTCAAGTGGAATGTTAATAATGATATCTTAAATGAGAAGTGTAGTTCTTGGTTACCTGATGGTAGTGATGTAATACTGGTATTAAGTTCACAAATTGTCAGCTCCAGATAACACCCTTAATTTTAATATGTTTCTGTTCAGTAGTTTTAAATCAATCTTATTTAATTTAATCTATGTGAAGTTTTACGTGCTCACTGTGTGGAACTCAAGTATTCAGACATTAGTTAGTCTCTTTGTTCAGAGCTGACGGGAAAATTTAAACAAACACTGAGGTTTTTCTTTTCTCTTATACTCTTATTGGTTTTAGCAAGAGGATGTGGCCATGCTGGGGCTCTGTCATTAGTGGAATTGCTTGTTTCTTTCAAACTCATTTTCTAGCTGTCTCTATAGATTTGGTCCTGATGAAGTAGTGAGTTGGACAAAACTACCCTTCTTTGCATTTCTTGCTGTGATGTAGGTTCATCTGGTATATCAAATAAAAATTTGTCTAAATGTTCTTTGAATACATTCACATCTATGCCTTGTAGCTCTCTGAGGTTGTTTTGGCCAGGTATTGAAAAGTTGAGGGCCCTTGAACCTTAAGTGTGTGTGTTATATATATATATATATATATATATATATATATATATATATATATATATATATACAAAGCTGGCCAAAAGTCACCTGACAGTAAATGAAAACCATTTAATTCACAGATTTATCAGTGTTTAACAACTGAATGAATTTAATAAAAGCATCTGAATATGAAACATCATGAAAAATGTTCAAACTGAAATCCTTCTTGAGCGACACATTTTTCCATTCAAGTCAATACAGATAGTGTTTATGGAATTTTGATTTACTGTTGAGTGACTTTTGGCCAGCAGGGATTAGTGAATATTGCCAATCTCAGTACTTGTCTAGTACTTTACTTTATTGACCTCAGAGGGATGAAAGGCAAAGTTGACCAGGTAGGATTTGAACTCAGAATGTAAAGAGTCAGAAGAATGCTGCAAGGTATTTTGTTTGATATTCTAATCATTCTGCCAATTCACCACTTTTGACAAATACATATTTACATTAATGGATATAATATCCTAATATATTTTCCTTTATAAAAAATGTTTTGCACATCTAACTTAGATATTAGAACAATGGGGAGGGAAGAAGTTGATTAAATTGACTCATGTTCATTAGACTGGTTTTAATTAAGAAATTCTTGAAGGATAGACGATGAAGTCAACCTCAGTAGGATTCAAAAACAAAAAGTAAAGTGATGCACCCGAAAATCAAAAGTCACAATGGTGTTCTACCAAATCTCTGCTGATTCTGCCATCTGCTACGCTTTTGTATAGGGAATAACGAATTTATATGTGCAAGCATTGTGTTATTTTCTACTGAAATATATACATCTAACTTCATTCCTTCAGTGTACCAAGTTAAAAGAGAGTCAGCAACCTATTACAGCTGTTAATCATTTTGTCAGGAGTTAAATCTCACTATTGATACTATGGAAACCAGAGCTGAATAACAGTTTTATGAGTTATTTATCTTAATCTAGCGATAAGATGGTCAGAGTCTTTATAATTATATTTCCTGCCAGCTGTACTTTACTAACTACTATGACAGAATCTGTTTCTTCAACAGGTCTGTTGTGATTCTGCTAATTCCAGCCAACTTCACTGAAAGCATGGAGGAACACTTGAAAGATAAATTACCGTTTAGGCATTTGATAGGCTCTGAAATATGTCTTAACAAGTTCCAATTATTCATCCTTTGTGGACACATTGTCGTCATCATCCTTACCATCATCACCATCACCATCATCATTATCATCTTCATCATCATCATTATCTCTATTATTACTTGATATGGTAACATGTAACTTCATCTGGTTATGCAGAGCCTTTTGCTTACACAAAAATCATGCAAAATATCAAGACATGTCAAAATGCTGGATATACCTTCATGGTGGACTGCAAGCAGTGTATATATATATATATATATATATATATATATATATATATATATATATA
>NC_068982.1:132440874-132442645 GCF_001194135.2 Octopus bimaculoides
ATTATTTTCCACAAAAATCATGAAATAATGTCAGTATTGAATTCAGGGGCTCTGGAGAGGGTGTAAAATTTAAGGATATTAAGTATATAGTGATCATGAAAACTATTTTGAATTATCTTAAAAAAATTTTTTAGCTGAAGATAAGATAATGATACTATTTAGGAGACACATAGGTAAGCTTTATTTATATAATGTGAATAAAAAATAAAAATTATTATCGGATTTATATTAGTTTATAATAATGTGTTTACTATTATTATTATTATAAACTAATATAAATCCGATAATAATTTTTATTTTTTATTCACATTATATAAATAAAGCTTACCTATGTGTCATCATCTTCCTCATTTAACGTCTACTTCTCCATTCTTGCTTCATAAACATTTTCCTTTTTAATCAGAATATGGTACTGGTTTCATTCATTTTTTAAAGTTAATTTAACCAATACTATAAGAGAAAGGCAAATATTCTTTTCTTTTCTACTGTAGGCACAAGGCCTGAAATTTTTGGGGAGGAGGCCAGTCAATTAGAACAACTCCAGTATGCAACTGCTACTTAATTTATCGACCCTGAAAGGATGAAAGGCAAAGTCGACCTCGGCAGAATTTGAACTCAGAAGGTAAAGACAGACGAAATACTGCTAGGCATTTCGCCCAGTGTGGTAACGATTCTGCCAGCTCACCACCTTAAACTATTATGAATATTGATGATGATGATATACCTTCTTCACCCAATGTTTCTACTCCATAAATTCCCATCAGAATCAACTGTGACTATAGATTATTATCCAATCATTTTGTTCTTAGTCAAATCCTGAGTCTTTTGCTGGTTGGCTTGGCTTGAAAAAACATCCATCAAGCAATTCTTTGCAATGATACACCAGTCACATGATGATGATAAATGATGATGAAAAACATTGTATTGGAGCAATTTTAATAGCCAAAAAGTAAAAAAATATAATTCTTGTAAAAACCATGCTTTTTCGGTGAGGTGCAGATATTTTTATAATTTCCTTCTTTGTTTTGTTTTTTTCACTTCCTCCCTTACTTCTATTTTCATAAGTGTAGTTTTAATTAAATTCCAGGTTGTAAGCCATTTCCTTTCAGACCAACTTCACTTAATGTTACCAATAACCATGTTAAGGAATGCATGCATGGCACAGCAATGTTCGCTGTCTTTTATTAAATTTGGACCCAAGAGATTTCTATTGAGAGAAATGAAATGGTTATTATTGTTATTATTTAATAACAGAGTAATGTAAACCTGATAACAGGAGAAATGGTTGTAGCAGGGGTGGCAGTGGGGGTGGTAGGGGTGATGGTGGTGGTTGCGATGCCTATATATATGAATACATACATATTCTTTTATTCTTTTATTTGTTTCAGCCATTTGATTGTGGCCATGCTGGAGCACTGCCTTTAGTCGAGCAAATCAACCCCAGGACTTATTCTTTGTAAGCCTAGTACTTATTCTATCAGTCCTTTTTGACGAACTGCTAAGTTAAAGGGATGTAAACACACCAGCATTGGTTGTCAAGCAGTGTTGGGAGTGGGGGTCAAACACAGACACACAAACACACCAACACACACACACACACACACACACACACACACACACACATACACACACACACATGTATAAACATATAAACATATATTTGACGGACTTCTATCAGTTTTTGTCTACCAAATCCACTCACAAGACTTTGGTCGGCCCGAGGCTATAGTAGAAGACACTTGCCCAAGGTGCTACACAGTGAGACTGAACC
>NC_068982.1:132442655-132443158 GCF_001194135.2 Octopus bimaculoides
GACACTTGCCCAAGGTGCTACACAGTGAGACTGAACCTGGAACCATGTGGTTCGCAAGCAAGCTACTTACCACACAGCCACTCATATAAATAAATATATATATATGTATATATATACATCCATACAGACATACATACATGCAGACATATATATCATATATATATATAGTTATCGCCAAGCCAACATCGCAGTCCCAAAATTAGGACGAAAGCTGCCGTGAATTAGCTCCAAGAAGCCATCGCCTCTAGCTAGCTATGTGACACACGAAACCTGTGTCCTTTATAACCTTCGAACAGGGGAGGTCAGCAGTGTCCCCCTGCTGGTTTGGCATCTGCAGACTAGTTTTAGGGTGTTGCCCCTTGTCAATGCAGAGCAGCCAAGCCCTAGCCAGGCGGCGCTGCTGACTATCTGTTCGAAAGTTATTTATCTAATTTCAGTGGAATCTATCCACTGGTTTTCAGAAATAGAGTTATTAATATTTCTAAGTCTCTCTAAAGGAGACT
>NC_068982.1:132443277-132448548 GCF_001194135.2 Octopus bimaculoides
GAACAGATAGTCAGCAGCGCCGCCTGGCTAGGGCTTGGCTGCTCTGCATTGACAAGGGGCAACACCCTAAAACTAGTCTGCAGATGCCAAACCAGCAGGGGGACACTGCTGACCTCCCCTGTTCGAAGGTTATAAAGGACACAGGTTTCGTGTGTCACATAGCTAGCTAGAGGCGATGGCTTCTTGGAGCTAATTCACGGCAGCTTTCGTCCTAATTTTGGGACTGCCATGTTGGCTTGGCGATAACTATTAATTTCCAGTACCGCTGTCGTAGTCTCCTTTAGAGAGACTTAGAAATATTAATAACTCTATTATATATATATATATATATATATACTTGATAATATGCATTTGCAAAGATAGATACATATATGAGTGATTGTGTGTGTGTGTAAGTGTGTGTGTATGTATGTGTGTGTATGTGTGCATGTGTGTGTGCGTTGTGTGTGTTGTGTTTGCGTGAGTGAGTGTGCTTGTAAATATGGCAACTGAGAATGACTTCTTTAGCATTGCCAAATATTGGTGCCACTAAACATGCATATATGTGTTTATTGGCAAAAACAAGAGCAATAGGAATCAAGATAAGTGCTTCAAGAGGCTGGAATTTTATGGATGGCACTTAAACTATTAAGTGTGATAAGTGCTATTTACAAACCTCTCAGTTCTTGAGTCACTTATATAGCTTTGCAGCTATAAAGTACACATATTTATATCATCATCATCATTTAACGTCCGTTTTCCATGCTGGCATGGGTTGGAAGGTTTGACTGAGGTCTGGAGTGCTAGCAGCTGCACCAGGCTCCAATCTGATCTGGTAAGGTTTCTGCAGCTGGATGCTCTTCCTAATGCTAACCACTCTGAGAGTGTAGTGGGTGCTTTTTACATGCCACCGACACAAGAGCCAATCAGGCGGGCCTGGCATCGGTCACGTTCGGATAGTGCTTTTTATGTGCCACAAGCATGGGGGCTAGTCAGGGGATACTGGCGTTGACCATGTTTGGATGGTGCTTTTTATGTGCCACTGGCACGAGAGCCAATCAGGGGATACTGGCATTGGCCACATTTGGACAGTGCTTTTTATATGCCACCAGCACGGGAGCCAGTCAAGGGGTACTGGCTACAGCTACGATATTGGTTTTACTTGACTCAACAGGTCTTCTCAAGCATATCATATTGCACGATGCATCAAGGGTACTCTTAAATGGGCTGGACAAGCATGGCTGTGATCTCACTTTAGTTGCTGGGTCATCTCAATCACAGCATATCTCCAAAGGTCTCATTCTCCAGTCATTGCCTCTGTGAGGCCCAATGTTCGAAAGTCATGCTTCATCACCTCATCCCATGTCTTCCTGAGTCTACCTCTTCCACAGGTTCTTTCTACAGTTAGGGAGTGGCACTTCCTCATGTAGCGCCCCTCATTCATACATAACACATGACCATACCAGCGCAGTTGTCTCTCTTGCACACCACATTTGATGCTTCTTATGCCCAACTTTTCTTTCAGGGCGCTTACACTCTGTTGTGTATGCACACTGACGTTACACATCCAGCAGATCATACTAGCTTCATTTCTTTCAAGCCTACACATGTCCTCAACAGTCATGGCCCATGATTGACTACTGTGTAGCATGGCAGTTCACACACATGCATCATACAGTCTGGTATTTATATAAACTTAAAGCTTATAGTCTAAATAATAGGGCATTTAAGCCCTCCACAGAAAAAAAGTAGGCTTTCCCACACAGAAAGGAAAGCCTACCCTGTTGATGTTGTTGAAATTCCAATGAAGGAGACTTGGATCTGGGTTAGAAACCAGCTCTTTCTCTATTGGCAAGAAATCTTGAAATGAAACTGAATAATGACATACATATATGTGCATACACACATACATGCATAAAGGATTACATATTTATATGTGTGTATATATTTGGTTGTATATGCATAACTTATAAAGTTTATAAATGCAAATGATTCCCAAGATTAAAGAGATTGTAATTAATCAGTGCTTATATCTGGTTTCTTAGTGTTAATGGCTGAGATTTATATTCTCCATATGAATAGGACATTGGTCAATCACAGGTAACAATCTCAGATTATTTCAGGTAACCTTCTAAACACTATTTTGCTGAGAAGCACACTAAATCATCTCAGAATTGAACTATTGGCATATGTGCTGGTAATTTGATATGTTATCGACTGAGTCAGCCAGCCACTACACATACAGTATTATCATTGTCATCATCATCCCTATTTTTTTTTTGTTCCTAACATTCATGTTATCAAGGTGTTGCACCGGTGAATTGGCGAATCCTGTGTGTTATGAGCACATATTGTCTAAAGGGAGATAATGTTCTTTGTTGTTGAAAAACAACAGTGTTCAGATATTTATGTCCAAATGTTGTTGTTGCTGTTTGTTCCTTCCCAAGCCATGCCTGGCTCATGAGGGCTGGTTTCCTGGTTTCACTGGCATATAGGTTCCCCACCCAAACAGGATGCTGGTCTGTCACAGTCAGGTGAGCTGCTAGATGCAGGAGGAAAGAGTGAGAGAAAATTATGGCAAAAGAGTCAGCAGAAGTTCGCCATTACTTTCTGCCGGAGCCATGTGGAGCCTAGGTGTTTCGCTCATCAACACACACATCACCCAGTCTGAGATTCAAACCAGTGATCCTTCAACCACAAGTCCGCTGCTCTAACCACTAAGCCATGTGCTTCTACTCTGCCAGAACATGCTGGTTTCAAATTCTGGCACAAGGCCAGTAATTTTTGTGGGGTGAGGAGGAAAGATATGTCAATTACATCAATCCCAGTGTTCAACCAGTATGTATTTCATTGACCCCAAAAGGATGAAAAGTAAAGTCAACCATGGTAAAATTTGAACTCTGAATGTAAAGACAAACAAAATGCTATTTAGCATTTTGTCTAGCATGCGAATAATTCTGCCAGAACATATTAAGAATGAAGAGATACATTAACGTTTGGATTCTTGTTGTCCTGTGTGCACTCAATGAATGATTAAATAACATCATTATGTATTATTGTTATTGTTATTTGAAGTTCAAAAAGCCGCCTTCCTCAATATTAGCTCGCACTCAGTTGAAGGGACATGTCTGCTATTGATGTCACATAAAAAGAAAAGCACCCAGTACACTCTGTAAAGTGTTTGGTGTTAGGGAGGACATCCAACTGTAGAAACCATGCTAAAGCAGACAGTGGAGCTTGGTGTAGTAGTCCCCCGCCTTGCCTGCTCCTGTCAAACAGTCTAACTTATGCTAGCTTGGAAAATAGACAGAAAATGATGATGATGATGATGGTTATAAAAATGGGTTTGATAATGATATTTTATTAGTGTTTGAACTGTAAACTTAAATTATTGAATAAGTCAGAATGTGGTGCAGTGGTAAAGTTATTATCAAGAAGTTGCCAGGGGTAACTGGAACACAAAATGTTAGGAAACCCTGATATAGCATGCATATTTATACATGTTGCATGTGTGTGTGTGGTAGTGATGGTGGTGGTGGTGGGGTTAACTTTGTCCATATGATACAAAATGTGATGCTACTCCTCCTCCTGCTCTGAAATACAATGATTCATTTGAGTACTAGCAGAGATTTTGGTTTCAAACTGTGAATATTGAAATATTCTGCCAACTCAAGTGCATTTATCTCCAAGCTGTGAACAAAATAGGATCTGAGCTCAGCAGAGCAAATTAATGAAATATTTATTTATTCATTTTCATACTTCATTTTCATTTGGTAAATTGCTGAGTCATTAGAGCATCAAACAAAATTTCTTATAGTATTTGTCCTGTTTTCTTTTCATTCTGAATTCAAATCCCATCATGGCATACCTCGGTGATAGACTTAATATGTCTCCCAATTTTAACATTGCCATCTGATTCTTGGGTATCTTTAGGGGAATACACTTTGTTGTAAGCATTCAAGTCAGGTCTCTGGTTTGAGGATGCTTTCTAACTCACACCACAACTTTTTCTCAGAATTTTTAAAGGGTCATGGGCACTCCCTGTTCCTATTGGATAAGAAACAGAAAAGAAAAAATACTCTGGAAACATTTACTTAACTGTTTTAAGCATGTAACTAAGTAGACAAAGTCAGCAATAGAAGAGATCATAGGAAAATTAGATTAGTATAATTCCAATATGAAGTGAAGAATCTAACATTTTCAGGCTGACCTCTTCATCAGTGAATGAGGAAATGGAAGAAAGTGATTGTTGACAGGTAAAGGAAGGAAGGATTGATGTAGATGTGAATCAAAGATGTACCACTAGCTGGCAACAAACAGTAGGAAAGGGAAACAGATACCTCTCGAGGTAAAAATAAGTTAGATGCTTATGTTTATGGGCACAATTGCAATATAATATTAGTGGCAAGTTTTGGAATGTAGTTTGATATTTTATTAGTCTTTCCCAACTGCGACACATGGAAAGCTATATTCTGACAAACAATATCATATGAAAATTTTATGATGTGAAATCTTTCGCAAGGAAATACAAGCAGTATTAAATCACAATGTCAAATACTGAGATCCAGAGAACAATAATCTAAACTACTTTCCTTAATTCATTTCTATTGTTTGGAAAATAAGAAAGCAATATATTTTTGATTAGTTATTGTAGTTCCAGCGACAGGCATGCATTTTAGTGAATCATAATCTATATGAACACACATACTAGGCAGGTAATTGTGTATGTATATATTGATTTGAATTTATTCTTATGCCCCATCGCTGTCTTTCTAAATGTGTGTCTATATAAGTGTGAGGAAGCACTGTATGTGAGAGTGCATACATATGTGTGTATGCGTGTATATGTACGCATATATATGTATTTATATAAACACACACACACACACACACACATACAAACACACACATGTATATACATTTATGTATGCGTGTGTGTGTGTGTGTGTGTGTGTGTGAAGGCAAGGAGCTCATTGGTTAGAATATTCAGCTCATAAGTTTGTAACTTTGAAAACTAGCAGTGTGTTGTGTCCTTGAGCAAGACACTCTATTTCACATTGCTTCAGTCCACTCAGCTGGCAAAAATTAGCAGTGCTTGTAATTCAAAGGGCCAGCCTTGATATACTCTGTGTCGTCCTGAATTTCCACGAGAACAATGTTAAGGGTACACGTGTCTGTGGAGTGATTAGCCACTTCCTCGTTAATGTCATGAGCAGGCTGTTCCATTGATTGGATCAACTGAAACCCTTATTATTGTAACCAAAGAAATGCCAGTTTATATATATATATATA
>NC_068982.1:132448801-132469012 GCF_001194135.2 Octopus bimaculoides
ATATATATATATATATATATATATATATATATATATATATAAACCACACACACACACACACACATATATATAGTTATGAGAATGTATTTTTCTTAATTATAATATCATAATAATTGAGTTTTAGTTATCTTTGGGTCAAAAACGTTTAGTGCATTGGTTGGTTTTGTACCAGTGAAGTCACTGTATATATCTATAGTCACCAAGGTGGTGAGCTGGCAAAAACGTTAGCATGTCGGGTGAAATGCCTCATGGTATTTCATCTGTCTTTACGTTCTGAGTTCAAATACCGCCGAGGTTGACTTTGCCGTTCATCCTTTCAGGGTCGATAAATTAAATACCAGTTGCATACTGGTGGGGTCAATCTAATCGACTTGCCCCTCACTCAAAATTATATATATAGTCACCAATTATTCTCAAAGGAAAAAAAGGTTGCTTCCTCTTTGCCTTGCTCGGCTTGAAGAAATTACTACTTTGGGCATTTGAGGGAGAGACAATGACGTGGTATACCCTTGCCAGATTATTTTGTAAGTGCCTTAGAGTATAAAAGACAGTGGCTGAAAGGTGAGGGACAACTTTGGCACAACTTTAGATTATACGACTTTCAAGGCTATTCATCAACATTCATCTTCAACATTGAAATCTCTGTTATCAAGAACCTACATCTTCAATCAATACTTCTTGAACTCATGACTCTGGTGACTATTTTACTTTGTCCAATATTTGATTATTGACCCAATTATTTTGTATCAACTCTGTACTGACATTATTGTGAACTTTATCATATTTTTCAATACATAACTTATTTGTACAGACCAGTTTGTTTTATTTGATGGTTTTGTTTGGGGACTGTTTCCTTGTCATGCAGTGACCATCGCTAGCCACTACACGTTCTTTACTTTTTCTCCCTGTTTCTTTCTGTGGAAGAGTGTAGGCTCAAAACATTAAAGACTTTTCACTTTCCAAGCGTTAAACTAGTACATTTGTTTGTTGTCTACACCAGTCGTGGCCTGAATTTAATATTAGTCATTAAATGCATAAGTATATTCGTGTACACATATACATACATATGCATTGGCCACGTTCAGATGGTGCTTTTTATGTGCCACCAACATGGAAGCCTGTCAGGGGGTACTGGCCACAGCTACGATTTTGGTTTTACTTGATTCAACAGGACTTCTCAAGCATATCATATCGCCCGCCACATCAAGGATACTCTTAAATCGGCCAAACATGCAACACTGGCATCGGTAGCAGAAACAGCTGTTAGATGGGATGCAGTCTTTTTGTAAATTATTAATAAATAATAATTGATGCAAATCAATTATTGTTAATCAATGTTATCTCCATTTTCTGTTTTCTTTTTCTTTAAATTTTGATTTCTGATAAATTCCTGTTTATCCTTGTCTTTACCTATAATTTATGAGCATAACATTTTTGCCCATGTTTAAATATAGGTAATATACCGTAGTATTTTGGATATTTTTATCCTTTAGTTATTCTAACCTCTAACTCAACTAACCTTCTATGTGTGTGTGTGTGTGTGTGTGTGTGCGCGCGCGTGCATAATACATATGAGTGTTGGGCCTGACAGAGGCAAAGTGGCTGAGTTCCTTTTGAGTGTTGGGCTTCACAGAGGTGAGGTGGCTGAGTTCTTTTCAAGCATTGGGCCTCATGGAGGTAATGACCAAAACCTTTGACATTATGTCATCGATTATGGCTCGAGAAGAAGACCCATCAACCCGAGCAAAATCATAGTCATGGCAGATACCCATGTTATGCAAATGGCATCCATGCCAGTGGCACGTAAAATCACTCATTACACTCCCATAGTGGTTGGCATTAGGAAGAACATCCAGCCATAGAAAGCCATGTCTAATCAGACTGGAGCCTGTGCAACCTTCCAGTGTGCCAGCCCAGTCAAACCATCCAACCCACGCCAGAATGGACAACAAACGTTTAATGATAAAGATGATGATATATATATGTATACACACACACGTGAGTGTGTGTGTGTGTGTGTGTGTATGTGTATGTGTGCATGTGTGTGTATGTGTGCATGCATGTCTGACTTTACTAATCAAAAAAGAGAACTCAGTGTGTAAAACTCGCACATGCACCCTGCCATACTTGTCTTTATATTAGCAACAGCAAAATGAAGCAAAATAAATAAATAAATAAATAAAATATAAACTAAACATATAACATGATATCGGCTTTCATAATTCCTATAGAGCCAAATTATAACAGCATAACACAGCAGAATTATCAGTTAGTAAATCAAAATCATTTGAAAATCTAAACCTATCGAGAAAGTCGCAGGAAGATTGTGATGAAAATTTCTGGGGAAAAGATAAGTAAAAACAAGAAAATACAACCATTGAGTGCTTTTAAGCTTTAATAATATGACTCTTCCAAAATATAATATTGGTTTTAACACACGATTTCCAATAAAGATTCTTTCAAGGTAAATTAAAAACCAACACTCACACACATATACATACACATGTTTGTATGTGTATATACATATGTGTGTGTATATTTGTTGCAGCAGGGGTGATAACAGGAATGAAGACGATTTGTATTAAATTTTTTTGAGATTGATTCAATAATCAATGGATTTCTTTTTTGCTATTAAACAGCATCATGGGTTATGCATACAAATTATATAATTCCATATGATATCAGATAGAAGTTCCACTAATCATTTATTCAGGCTGATTTATGAAAGTAATATTGAACTAGATACATGTATGCATGTATGTCTTTTCTATTTTTTAATTATTATAAATCTTCCACTGAAGAGGAAGCCAGTTTCCAACAAAGATACAAAGATCCATCTTTGGAATGTAGTTAACAGACAAATTCACATTTGGAACTTGAGAAAACGCTTGCATATTTTTACTGTTCCACTTACAGATTGCACTTGTAATGTACGAATTAGCTGGTCAATATCTCTTTCTGAAAATCCTGGTTTATCAAGATTCTCCTTTAAGCATTTACTAGCAAAACCTAGTACTCCAATTATCACTGGTATGAATATGAATTCATAGTCTGGATATAGAAGGTGGAGGTTTTGAAGCAGTTGTCCATAGATATCCTCAATTTCTTTGATTTTCAAAGAGATATTTATATCTGCAGGGCAGCTGACCTCTATGTATGTATGTATGTATGTATGTATGTGTGTTTATGCATGTATGCATGCATATATGTGTGTATGTATATATATATATATATATAGATGTATGTAGGATACATTAAGAAAGGGTTGAACATGAAAGGGTTAAATTTCAATATATACATACATATATACATACATACACACACACACACGCACATACATACATACATACATACATACATACATACATACACGCATACATATATAATTTACAATTTATAATAAAAATCCAGGGGAGCAATTACAAGGTAGCTAAATAAAGCTGGATTGAATATTATAACCAAATTGGCCCCAACTATACTAATAACAACAGTAGTAATAACAATAATAACAGTAATAGATGCAATAACAACCGTAGTTCTTATATTACTCCCACCTTTCTTAATAATCTGAATAATAACTGTTTTCATCAAAATAACTATTTTCCTCATACTCATATTCCTAACAGCAAGCAGCCGAAGGTAAATAATCAAACTACCTCATCATTCTTACGCTACAATAATAAAGCAAAGTTTTTCAGTAATAATTCTCAGCATGAGTCACACACCCCTAATGAAAATATTTGGTTAATTATTCTATCTGGTAAACAAGTAAAAAAGTAACCTTCCCCTATTATTTCATCATGCAATTGAAACTTCCCTATTAATTCTAAATATCACTCAGTTTTTAATTCACACCGTATTTGAGTAGGTTTTTCCAATACCAGTAACATCTCACAAATTATATCTCCACATAATAACTGTATCCTAAGAAGTTTCAATCTCTCTCCTAATAATACTAGTAACCTGACAATAACATTATCAATAATCTCTCCTTAAATATGTAAAAACAACACAACCAGCATTTGCAATTGTGGCCCTGGTAAGACCCGTGTCCTAAATGGAAACTGTTGAATTAAAAATACCATTTGCCAATGCAAAGTTAGTTCTGGTAACAAAGAATATTTTTATATCAGATTATCCTCAACATTTTTGAAATCCCGTCTGGCTAACCATTTCTCTACTTTTAAATACAATTGTAAGTGGAACTCTACAGGACTCAGTAAACTAATCTGGGACCCCAAGGACTCTAACAAATCTTTTTCTTGAGAATGGAAAATTCTTTCTAGTTCTTTTCATTATGATAAAGGGAAATCTTTCTGTCTTTTATGCACGGAAGAACATTATTTTATTCTCTCCTCTAAACATAAATTGGTAAACATATTTACAGAGAGAGTTTACAAATGTATTCATTGGAAAAAGCACTCCTTTAGTTCTTTCAAATAATATCCACCCATAACCTAATAATATTTTCTGCAAATTTTCTTTTCTTTATTCTTCCAGCTTACTTCCTATAACCTTTACTCTTTCTTCTTTACTTTTCTTTTATGCTTTTTCCTGTATACAATTCACCTGTTCCTTTTCACTCTTTCTTTTTATTTTGTTTTTTTTCCATATCTTTTATTACTATTCTCCTTCTCTCACCCAATCAAGTTAATTTCCTTAAAACCATTTTAAATTTCTAGAGCTACCTTACTAGAGTTACCTTCTAGAGTTACCTTACTGGCTTTCCGTATATGTATATATGTATATACCCATTTTTACTATTGTATGTGTGTATATTTTCAGTGTGCACAATAATGTATATATGCTTAGTAAGTGTGTGTATGAGTTTGTTACAGTATGTTTGTGTCTTTTGATGTTTTGGGATGTGTGTGCTCTTCTGTATGTGTATGAACATTTATTTATGTTTATAAGTGAGAGATCATAAACATCTATTAAAGCATATATGTGTATCTGTGTGTTTGAAATAGGAATATGTACTAGTATATGTGTAGTTATATATGCTTATGAAATTGAGAGTGAGCTTCCAAATGTATTTTTTGAATTAACACTTTTTTAGTTCTTTCAAATAATTTCTTCCCATAGCCTAATTATAATTTCTGCAAATTTTCTTTTATATTTTCTTCCATTTTACTTCCTATAATTTCACCCCACTCCCCTTCTTTCCTTTCTTTTCATGCATCTTTTAATATTTTCAATTTGCCCAATCCTCTCCCTGCTCTCTTTCTCTTGTTTTTTACTTTGTTTTATCCTTCCTTTCTTCCCCTCCCCCTATTTTTCTATACATCTTCTCCTTCTCTTACAATATCTAGTCTGTTTCGATAGCATCACTTTAAATTCCTAGTGTCCCTTGTTCGTATGTAAGTATTTTGTGAATGAAGAATAATATATACATGCCTAAGTAAGTGTGTGTATGTTTATACAATTATGTGTTTGGGTCTATCGATGTTTTGGGATGTGTATGCTCTTGTGTATGTATATGATTGTTTGTGTATGTGTATAAGTATGTGATCATAAATGTATATTTTAGCATAAGTATATTTCTATGTCATTGCCGTGAGAATATGTACGAGTATATGTGTAGATATATATGCGTATGTGTGTGAGTATATTTCTGCCTATATATGTATGTATTCAAATATATATGTATGTGTGTTTGTGTGTGTGTATATATTTATATATATTTATGTATATGTTTATATTTACATGTCACATATTTGAGTGTATGTACGCATGTGTGCATATGAATATAAATATGTTACATTTCATAAGACTTTCTATTTCTCTTAACATGTCTGTTTGATGATTTTGTTATTTATATCCTTCCTGAAGAGATCGATGCATTGCTGACCATAATTTATCCTTTTGGAGTGTATCCGTTGAAATATGTCTAGCAGACTTCAAGATACAAATAGTTTAACAACATTCTGAGTGTTTTTCTCCTCATTCAGTTTTCTTATATCATCATCATCATCATCATCATCATCATATATATATATATATATATATATATACATACATATATTTGGCTGAATGAAACAAGTTTTGTTTTTCAACATAAGCGATAAATATTTTATTATATATATATAGATACAATACAAAAATATGTTATTAAATAAAAAAGAAAGCTTCCACATAGTAGTTTTAGCATTAAAAATCCGGACATTACTACATGAGAAACCACAAGAAAAAAGACAAGAATAAATGAGGAAAATTTTCATGTAAAAAGTCAAAGGGCTAATAAAAACCCCCAAAAAATGAAAAGAAAGAAAAAGACTGTAGAAGCGATAATTAAACTAGTTGTAGGATAAGTCAATGGAGTGGGATCAAAAGTCCGTGAGGCAGCTGGTCAATCTAGACAGGATGGTGTACTCCAGTTTGCCAAAAGAAATTTGTCCATATACTTGCATTTTCTGAAAATGTTGGATCTGGAATGAAGTAGTGCAGTAGAAGTTTTAGATCTAAAGAGAATGTGTAATCTTTCAGCTATGCATAAGTTGCATTTCTTGGATCCATTTACATATGGTATGAATTTCTCTTCAAGTCTCCATTTGATTGTATGTGATGTGCAGCTGCTGGCCTTCAAATACTGTACATGGCTAGCCAACTTAGTGGCTTTATTTTTGTCAATGTGCCACAGAGAAGACTGGCGATTTGTATAACATCTTTTAAAATTGCCTTCACATAAACTGATGTAGGTTTTCTTTTCGGTTACATTATCTTGAAGCATTGTTGTAATTTCTGCCTCATAGACAAATGGCGTTTATCATACACACATGCACACACACACACTCACACACTGCTGCTTTCATTTTCCATTTACCTGTTCCATTCACAAGACTTTGGTCAGCTAAAAGCTACTATAGAAGTCACTTGCCCACAGTGTCATACAGTGGGACTGAACCTAGAACCATATGGCTGGGAAGCAAACTTTTCACTACACATCTATGACTGCACCTGTGCTTATCCTCACACCTGCACCTATAGATAATTTTTATAAATATATATGTGTAAAAATTTAGCACATTTTCATCCCTCTCTTTTTATTTTTTTTTCCACATATACATGCATACATACATAATTACATCTATACATACATACACATATGCATATCTCTGTGTGTGTGTGTGCGTGTGTGTGATTTTTGATCTGATTCTATGCTGAAACAAATATTGTTATACTCCAAGAGGGTCATACTGTCGATAAATATACACACACTGCTTGTAATTTATTTCAGTTTTAGTTACATTGTGAATTAAGTTCTAGATAAGAGCGAAACTGTTGGTGGAGTAAGCATATTGCCGGCAGAGGAGTGTATAGATTGAAGAGTAATTAAGGTAGTCAGAGTGTATGACAGAATACTTAAACTTAAATTTATAGGCAACAGTAATCATTATATACATACTACAGTCAGAACTGACCAATGAGCAAACAGAATATTTCGATTGGGTATTCTTGCAAACAACCTTGTTAGTGAAGAAGAATGGTCACATTATCACAGCTGGCAAGTTTAACAGACATGTTGGAGAACACCATAATAACTCATATGATGTATGTAAAATTTATAGTTATGATACATGGAATGAAGAGGAGACCTAGGACTGGAGTTCTGTGATGCAAATAATTAGATTAATGGCATTACTAACTCATAAAACCAGATCACCACCTAATTTCCTAAAACTTCATTAAATATGTAAGCCAAATAGACTCACACTCACCCGGTAAGAGGATAAATGGCTACTTCTGATAAAAAATGTATCGCTCAATATTGACATCATGAATATGAGCTAAATAAACTCAAATGACATGAGATAATCTAGAGAAGAAAGGAATGGAAGGTGGCCATACGTCCTCTCAACATATATATACACACACACACATATATATATACACACACACACATATATACATACATACATGTATATATATAATTATATATGTATATTTATTAAACCATACAAATTAATATGTTTGAGAGAAGGAGAATTAACTGAATTTCATTATGTGAAATGAAGTTATCAGGGAACCCCAGTTGGTTGGTTCCCTGATAACTTTATTATCTTCATATAGTATTTTTATGGGAAATTACTTTGCTAGAGTTTCTCTTCCTCCAAATTGTATTTTCTTTAGGAAGACTTGGTCATTTGACTGCTAGTAAATACAATACTTGTCAACTTTATAGTACTGAAAAAACTTGCAGTAACAATACGTTTTTCTCCTATGTTGTATCTATTTAGACTTTATATAAATGTTAAATGTCTTTGCCATGGACACAGCATAGTATTTGTGACAGTAAAAGAACCACTAATCTCAAAACTGGTTGTCAGGTTGCCAAGCAACTTGACTGTTATGCCCCCAAGATTTATATATCACCATTATCATCATTATCATCATTGTTGTTGCTGTCTCATCATCATCATCATCATTATCATTTAACATACTGGTTTGACAGGATCCTATGACCTCCAAGGACTGCACCAAGCTCCAGTGTCTGTTTTGACATGGTTTCTGTGGCTGGATGCCCTTCCTAACACCAACCACTTTACAGAGTGTACTCAAAATTTTTTACTTGTGGCACTAGTACTATTGAGGACACCATGCCAGATGAGGAATAAAATTATAAGAGAAAGGGATTAAGCAGAACAGGTTCCTTACTAAAGACTGACACTCAATTGATTACAATAATTAGGGTTCCAATCAACAGAACAGCCTGCTCGTGAAATTAATGTGGAAGTAGCTGAGCACTCCACAGAAACACATACCTTTAACATAGTCTTTGGGGAGATTCAGTGTGACACAGAATGGGAAAAGACTGGCCCTTTGAATTACATGTACAACTTATTTTTGCCAACTGGAGCAATGAGAGAAAAAAATGTCTTGTTCAAAGACATAAGATGTTGCTGGATATTGAACTCATGACTTTATGATCTTAAGCTGAATACCCTAACCAGTAAGCTACATACGATCTTGTAGAAGTACTATACAGCCATTCACATTTTAAAAGAGAGGCTGCGAGAGATCAGGTGGAGCTGAAAAGGGATAAAAATGGTCGGGATGATGTGTCAGGGTCAACCCTCAAGGTATGAGGAGGGCAGAAATGAATGGGGCAGAGGATCCAGGAGTGTGGGTGGGAAGAAGTGAGGAGGTTACACAAGAATATGGGTGGAATGAAAGGGATAGGAGATGACTGACAGTCTGGTGCAGCAGAATAATAATGATGATACAACAGAGAGAAGATGGATGAGAAAAAGAGATGACAAGATGCTGGATTGGCAGCCAATCTTCCAGTTGAGTAAAAAAAGTTTGTTTCCATTGCGTTTTTCCATTGCTTATACAACTCCTGACAGAAGTATCACTAACATTTCTTCAGGTGATAGGAGATAGGATTTTAAGTTGGAACACACAAAGGCAGAAGAGATCCTATAAAGCAGAGGTCCTAAATCATTGGGTAGGGAACCAGTACCAGTCCCAGGACTGTGGATCATTTGATACCAGGCCAGACAGAAAGAATAACTTTTAAAATCTTATTTCTATTTTGTTGGCTCAAATCTGCAGGGTGTTTTTGCATTTTATTTATTTACTAGTTGGCCCCATGCTGTCAAAAGCAATGGCTAATTGTAGTATTTTATATATAAATATGGATGGTAAATCAAATTAATACACCTGTCAATGTTATCTAATGGTTATCTTTTGAGATGTGACATCAATCATCGTTTGTTGCTGAAAGAATGCTGGTTCACACATACAAACATTCAAATAACTTCCTTTGTACATGCACACATATACATACATATACTCACACAGAGTTGAAGCGCTGTTTAATCTTTCTTTCAGCATTGAATGTTCACCATCCCACTTCCCTTGCACACACACACACACACACACACACACACACACACACACACACACACACACACACACACACACACACACACACACACACACACACACACACACACACACACTACACACACATACACACACACACATACACATACACGTGCACACAAACACACACAAGCATTCACATGCCTCCCTTTTACATACATATATTCACACCAGGTTGCCATCACCCCTTCCTTCTTTATTCATCTTCCTTTCTCATTCATATGTTGTGACAGAGAAAAACACAAGAGTATTATTATAGTAGATTACATATGTGACCTATTTACTCCACAGCAAAAGTGTTATGGCTGCTCCCCCTAGTCAAGAGGCTTGGCCTGCGAAAGTCCAGTGCTGATGCCATGTAAAAAGCACTTGTTCTGGTGCCATGTAAAAGCACCCAGTGCATTAGGAAGGGCGTCCAGCTGACGAAATTAAGCCAAAACAGGTGATGGAACCTGGAGTAGCCTGTGACCCTTCCAGTTCCTGTCAAGTCCTCCAACCCATGCCAGCCTGGAGAACAGACGTTAAATGTTGATGATGATGATGATGATGATGATGATGATGATGATGATGATGATGATGATAATGATGATAGCAATAATGACAGAATCAATGACCATGCTAGAAACACAGGCCATGGTTGCAATATATAAATATATATATAAGCGGACGTTAAACGATGATGATGATGATATATATGTATATATATATAGCCGTAAAGATGCTGATGATAATAATAAATGTAAGATGAGACAGTGGTGACATTACTACTTCATTTGTCTCTCCTTTGTATCTCTTCCATAACTTAGGTTTGTCATTGTCAGCAATAACTTCTACCTTCTACTTATGTAATTAGAGATAAAGAGAAGCTATTTCTCACAATCAATGAACCTTCAATTAATCACTAACATTTTCTTATTTTCACTCTTTCTCACTCCGCTTCTCTGATATTAATTGTCACAAAAGGTTAATTTATTCAAATGAGTTTTTTTGATTTCAGTTGGATAGTTTATTAGCAGAGGTAATATCTAAGTCACTAGCTAAATTATAATATTCTCAATATTCTCATTATCTTTCACATCCTCACTCTTCTATCCTTCAGCTTCTCATTTCTTCTTTCTTATCCTTATATTTGCTATCTGTTTGCCTACACATCCATGTATCTTTCAATCTGTCTACCTACAACTCTAACTTTGAGTGTAGACAAATACAAACACATACACTCATCCTCATCTTGATTATTACATCTATTTTCCATGCTGGAATGGGTAAAATGTTTTGTCAGAATCCAGCAGGATGGACAGCCATATCTTACTTTCATTGTTTCAGTTTTGTTGTGATTTCTATGGTTCAACACCCTTCCTAACTCCTACAACTTTACACAGTGTACAAGCTGCTTTTTCTCATGGCACCAACACTAGTGAGGTAGACCTGTAACTTGCAAATATCATCATTATCAGATCCTCGTCGTCATCATTGTTGTCATTAGAAGAAGAAGAAGAAGAAGAAGAAGAAGAAGAAGAAGAAAAAGAAAAAGAAGAAGAAGAAGAAGAAGAAGAAGAAGAGGAAGAGGAGGAGGAAGAGGCGGAGGAAGAGTAGGAGGGAGAGGAGGAGGAAGAGGAGGAAGAGGAGGAAGAGGAGGAGGAAGAGGAGGAGGAATAATAATAATAATAATAATAAGAAGAAGAAGAAGAAGAAGAAGAAGAAGAATCTACTTTTACCTACGCTAGCATAGGCTGAACAAAAATGTACTGAAGCAGCATTCTACATCTAGATGTCCTTCCAGAACAACCCTTATTTTCCATGTCATTTTACTGGTGTTCACATGTGAAAACCTCACGGATACAGGATGTATTGTTTACATGACATTGCAATTTTGCTCAAACAGTGTTGTGTTAAGACTGGTTGATGGGAAAAGTTATATTCACAACGCATTGTTCAACCTGAAGCAATAGTAGAAAACATTTACTCAAGGTGTCATATAGTGGAATGGAATCCAAGAGCATATATGAGAACATATAGTTATGAAGAGAACTCCATATTCACACAGCCATGCTGAAGCATAGACCTAGCTCTCCACTTTTCATCACCCCTGTTGCATTCAATAACCCCACCACCACTTCTGCATCAAACATTATCCCTAGTCCTTCCTTCACAAGACACCAATCCACTGGAGTTTCCTTCCTACTCATATCCTTCTGGAAGGTATTGACCAGCAATAATTTAAACAGAACATTAACAACATCAGGCTTACTAATATCAGAGGGTATACAAAGGCTTTGGGCATTGTTCCTTCAGACTTAGCAAGTAAAACAAAAGATAATCTACATCAAATTCAATATAATCAATACCAATAAGTCTTCTCTAAAATAAAAGGGAATGAAATTAGATCAGGAAGAATATGAGAAGATGTGACAATGAAATATGGCATTGGGAATTATGTGAATTATGTGAATTCTCTAAATTAGAGAGTGAGGTGATAAATTGCATGTATGCCAACCTTTTAGTATAATTGAGTCAAATTACATTAAAGATCCTTTGGGATTTTGCTATCCAATGTAACCATATGATTTGAATGTTAAGAGACCTAATATTTTTGTAGTGAATGAAAAATCAAGAGAATTGGAAATAATTGATATTGCAGAACCTGGATGCATTAGAATTGAGAGCAAGGAAGTAGAAAGATTAAAGAGATTCTCAATAAATCACCAAGAGAAAAATTGTAAATATAATATTGTTAAAGACAATATGCATAGGCACAGGAGTGGCTGTGTGGTAAGTGACTTGCTTACCAACCACATGGTTCTGGGTTTAGTTCCACTGCATTGCACCTTGGGCAAGTGTCTTCTACTATAGCCTTGGGCCAACCAAAGCCTTGTGAGTGGATTTGGCAGGTAGAAACTGAAAGAAGCCAGTTGCATATATATATATCTATATATATATATGTGTGTGTGTGTGTGTGTGTGTGTGTGTGCATGTGTGTGTGTGTGTGTATGTGTGTGTATATGTTTGTGTATCTGTGTTTGTCCCCTTAACATCACTTGACAACCGATGCTGGTGTGTTTACATCCCCATAACTTAGCAGTTTGGCAAAAGAGACCAACAGAATAAGTACTAGGCTTACAAAGAATAAGTCTTGGGGTCGATTTGCTCGACTAAAGGCGGTGCTCCAGCATGGCCACAGTCAAATGACTGAAACAAGTAAAAGGATAAAAGAATACAGATTACCAAAAATTATGAGTATCTACACACACGCGTGCATGCATGCACACACACACACACACATAATGTTTGTTTACATGCTATGTAATAAAATAAACAATTTTACATTAAATTGAAAGACGACACTGTCAAATTGTGACTTAATTCAAGACCAAATATGAATGTATATATTTTGATAATCCTCAATAGTTTTAGAAAATTCAATTAAGAAATTGGACAAAACAGAGAACATCATCATCATCATCATCATCATCATCATCATCATCATCATCATCATCATTTAACGTCCGCCTTCCAAGCTAGCATGGGTTGGATGATTTGACTGAGGACTGGCGAACCAGAAGGCTTCATCAGGCTCCAATCTGATCTGGCAGAGTTTCTACAGCTGGATGCCACTCCTAACGCCAGCTGTAGAAACTCTGGCAGATCAGATTGGAGCCTGGTGCAGCCTTCTGAACACAGCTGAAAAAATTAAAAAGAAGAAAAAAGAGATAAAGAAAGAAGAGGAAAAAAACCAAAACAATTCACCACTTTAGGTTGAAAAGTTGGGGGTTTTGGGAAACCTTTGTAATGGGTATTGAGACATACCATATTCAATTCTTTTTGAAGAGTATGAAATTATTATTCTTTAACAAGAATAGTACTGATATTGACTTTGAAGTTTCAGCTAGCAAAGCCATCATCATGATGAAAGGAGGCATGGCTGTATAGTAAGAAGTGGTTCTGGGTTCAGTCCCACTACATGATAGCTTACACAAGTGTCTTCTACTACAGCTTCAAACTGACCAAAAGCCTTGTGAGCCTATGTATATATATATATATATATATATATATATACTTACATACATACAAACATATATATATATATATATATATATATATACATATATATAAAGATACATTCAACTGCCAGTGGCTGAACACTATCTAAAAAGTCTTATGTAAGTTAACAATACAAACCAAAAAATTATGATCTTTACAGCTAACCATCTAGAATTTCACACACCCTACTAAATCTTTATCAGCTAAAGTTAATAAATATCCTATGATAAATCCCATTATGATTGTTCCATGTCCACATTAGTCTACTTGCGAAATATATTCAGCATCTGTCAGACAATTGCAACTATATCAACTGATTGGTGAGATTTTTTCATACTTTATTTCCTTCAGTTTCTCCCACACAATTCAAACATGTATCTAAGTTACCATTTCAGTTTCTGCCAAACACATACAGAGCAGAACGTTCCTGATACAGTTTGCAGACACTTGGGACATAAAAGCCATCAATCTCAGGCACCATATTTTTATTACAAAAACTTATGCTTGGTGAAAGCTATGACATATTATAAAACCATGCAAGTTAATTTTTCTCATATTCGTCCATTTTTGTATAAAATTCATTCAGATTCACAGGGCTTCAAAAGAACATATCAAAACTGTGATAATAATAATGAAGATGGTTTCAAATTTTGGTACAAAACCAGCAACTTTAGGAGAAGAAATCTCTATTAGTATCATTAAAAGATTGTGCATTGTGTGTCTTGCTGTACACTAATGGCTATCCTTGATAATGGATTTCAATTCACTGAGTAGTGAATATGAGCCTATTTTTAAATTTGTAAATCAATGAAAGGTAGTTGTTATATAGCTGCATGGTTAAGTAGCTCACTTACTCTGTAGCCACATGGTTTTAAGTTCAGTCCCACAAGATGGCATCAAGATTATATCTCCTTTATTATAATCACAGACTGACCAATACCCCATGAGGAAAGCTGGTTGACAGAAACTGAAGGCGGCGAGCTGGCAGAAACGTTAGCGCATTGGGCGAAATGCTTATCGGTATTTCGTCTGTCGTTACGTTCTGAGTTCAAATTCCGCCGAGGTCGACTTTGCCTTTCATCCTTTCGGGGTCGATTAAATAAGTACCAGTTACACACTGGGGTCGATATAATCGACTTAATCCGTTTGTCTGTCTTTGTTTGTCCCCTCTATGTTTAGCCTCTTGTGGGCAATAAAGAAATAAGAAACGTTAGCATGTCGGGCGAAATGCTTAGAGGTATTTTGCCTGCCGTTATGTTCTGAGTTCAAATTCTGCCGAGGTCAACTTTGCCTTTCATCCATTTGGGGTCAATAAATTAAGTGCCAGAATATTTGTATGGGTTAGACAGATATTCCCCAGCATCTTCTGAGTAACATCCAGCCTCTTTCACCACTATCAATTATGTTTTCCTCTTCTGTAGGTTTCTTCAATTTAGATTACTTTGAACCTCTTTCTGTAACTATCATCTTCGACATACATAAAATTTCAGTCTTCTCTCTTGCAAAATACATTCAATTCCTTTTATATCTCGTTTGTCTCCTAATGTATTTGTCCTCCATCATTCATGTACACTAACATTACACATCCAGCTAAGTATGCATGTTATATTATTTTCCCAACTTACACATATCTTCTACATTTAATGCTCATCTGTGGAGGCGCAATGGCCCAGTGGTTAGGGCAGCGAACTCGTGGTCATAGGATCACGGTTTCGATTCCCAGACCGGGCGTTGTGAGTGTTTATTGAGCAAAAACACCTAAAGCTCCACGAGGCTCCAGCAGGAGATAGTGGGGAACCTTGCTGTACTCTTTCACCACAACTTTCTCTCACTCTTTCTTCCTGTTTCTGCTGTACCTGTATTTCAAAGAGCCAGCCTTGTCATACTCTGTGTCACGCTGAATCTCCCCGAGAACTACGTTAAGGGTACACATGTCTGTGGATTGCTCAGCCACTTGCACATTAATTTCACGAGCAGGCTGTTCCGTTAATCGGATTAACTGGAACCCTCGTCATCGTAACCGACGGAGTGCCACAACAACAATGCCCATCTTTTGTTACCATGTAACATAACATTTATTTAAGCACTTATTTTGCATCAACAATTTTAATAGATAAAACAGTAGTACATACTCCTTCATAATCCATAACTTCTTACCAATATTCCACTACCTTGTCAATGCCTTGATAGTAGAATTAATTGATTTATTAAAATTACTGGTGAAAATTAAGATAAAAATAAATGGTGAAAAACAAACAAATTTATCTGACAACTCAATATACAAGCGTCATACAATCTGTCTTTCACTGACAGAGAATATCTATGTTTCCTAAAATTTTTCTACCCTCTTCTAATTCTGGCCATAGTACTGTCAAAACATGCACCCACACTTTTAATTAGGTTACAGAAGTTATCAACTTATTCTAAGGAGGTCATCAAACATTGGTGAAAAAATAAATGGTGTAAATTAAAGGAAAGACAAGTTTAGCTGCCATGCAATTATGTTTTACAATCAATATTTAAAATCAAAACGACGACGACGAAAATGATCACACTTATATTTATTGCCATGTTCTCTCTCTCTCTCTCTCTCTCTCTCTCTCTCTCTCTCCCCTCTCTCTCTCTCTATATATATATATATATATACATATATATATATACACATATACATATATATATAGATGCATATACATATATATATTTATATACATATACATACATGCGTGCATACATATATACATACATACATATATACATACATATATACACATACATATATGCACATGCTCACACCACACACATATCTATGCACAAACACAACAAACAGACACACATGTGCTATATATATGTATATATATATATATCCCACCCTTACTAACATGGAAAGCAGACGTTAATTCATGATAATGATGATGATGATGATGATGATATATTTATATCTACTACTGAATATATCTACTAATGAGATGATAAGTGTGACTACACAAAAGTGTTTATATGATTTAATTGTACAAAAATATGTATTGATTAATAAGGAATTCTACATGGATTAGCTGCTATAACTATTTATTCATTTATCTTCATGACAGGAAGTATTGAATATGAAATGTTATCATGGTTCTAATTAATTTTCACACCCAATAAGCTTCTTATTTCATGGAAGGTCCTAACAACTTAGTATTGTTCCAGAAATCTTTATTTTCATCAATAATGTTTACAAGATATTACTGTTCCATTGAAAATCATATTACTGATATTCTTACACATATTTGCGGATTATTTATTAATATATCTATTAATTATTTGACAAATTTCTTACACTTCTCCATTCCCTATTCATATAACTGATATGTTAAGTTATCTAATTGTTTTATTTGATTTATGCTCATTCTTATTTTCGGTTTGTGCATGTTTTCTGCTTAAATATTTTATATTCTTTATTTATTTTTTAGTCTATGATCTCAATTACTGGATAATATCTGCACATTTCAACACTCAAATAATTCATTAGTGATGATTGATTTAGATATATGCCTAAATAAATGTGAGCAGCTCAACTTTAAAGTGAGAACTTTAGTTTCATAGTTACATTGACTGAGGGTTTAAATAACACTCCTTGTTCATAGATATGAAAAAATGAATTATTATACATATTTTCTTATTTCAAACGTTTTTTGTTTGATTTGTAATGTAGTGAAACCTAATTCCACCAGGGAAAGTTTTACTGGTTTGCTACTTTTCACCAGTTTATTGGAACAACTAGACTGAAACATCTTAGCCATACATTGGTTATGTAAATAGGAACTAAAAGCATTCCATTTCTGTCTTCCTTTGGCAAGTTTCAACCAGAGTAGAAACTGGCAGAATCATTGTCTACTCTTGTTCAGTTAGTTTTAATATAAGATGTATTTCAGTTGAACAAGATATCAATTTGCCATATCTTAGTTCTTCCATCTTACCTAAATACATATTTTGATTTATTTTGTTTTATCTCAATATTTTGCCTTCACACTTCATGAGTTATTCAATACTTTCTTCTTACAAGTGTAACTGAAAATTTTTTCTCGGTACTAATTACTTTTACTCAACATGAATTTTATAAACATTTTGGAAATAAACATGTACTGCTTAATTATATTGAATTATCATATCACTTAGGCCAAGAGTGGTATAATGAAAATAAATGAGAACTAAAAAATATATACCACAATAGTTTTGTTCTTGCATCCATATTTTCTAAATTGGTGATTATGACTTTTGATCAAGTAGCCATTTTTGATAGCAGCTATAAAATTTTTCTAATTTGCCTTTTAACTGACACCTATCATTATGATGGTGCAACTAACAGCAGTATATCTGTCAGCCATTAACTTAAAATTGGCTTGTTTCTTGTTTAATGACCAGCAAGCTTCCACAGATTGCAGTTAGTCACCTGATATGCAACAACATATTAAAGGCTACATATTTTGCCTACCTTACTGGTTCAGTTTGACTAGAATTAGGACAAGCTCACCTTGAAAGTAAATCAGTTAGAGAGTATTAACTGAAATTTGAAAACCTCCAGGCAATCCAGATCAGTCCCAGTAGAGTATATAAAAAACAAACATGAGAGCCATTCTGTTACCAATTCATCACTTTTCACAGTTGTATTCTTTTATTCTTTTATTTGTTTCAATCATTTGACTGCAGCCATGCTGGAGTACCACCTTTTTAGTCAAGCAAATTGACCCCAGGACTTATCCTTTGTAAGCCTAGTACTTATTCTATCAGCCTCTTTTGCCAAACCACTAAGTTATGGGGACATAAACACACCAGCATCAGTTGTTAAGCGATGTCGGGGTGTACAAACACAGACACACACACATATGACGGTCTTCTTTCAGTTTCTTATTTCTTTATTGCTCACAAGGAGCTAAACATAGAGGGGACAAACAAGGACAGACAACGGGATTAAGTCGATTACATCGACCCCAGTGCATAACTGGTACTTAATTTATCGACCCCGAAAGGATGAAAGGCAAAGTTGACCTCAGCGGAATTTGAACTCTGAACGTAACAGCAGACAAAATACCGCTAAGCATTTTGCCTGGCATGCTAACGATTCTACCAGCTTGTGCCTTCTTTCAGTTTCTATCTACCAAATCCGCTCACAAGGCTTTGGTCAGCTCGTGGTTATACTAGAAGACACTTGCCCAAGGTGCCATGTAGTGGGACTGAACTTGGAACCATGTGGCTGGTAAGCAAGCTACTTACCACACAACCACTCCTGTGCCTGTAGTTTACAATATAGAACTTACTAAAAAATATTTCACCTTACAAACCTGTTCAGTTTTCAATTGAAAACTTATGGTAGCCAGGAACGTAAACTCATACATTTCTGATAAACACTACTACAATTGCTCATTTACTTTCTACGGACTCACTTGTATGAAAGTGCACATCAAGTAGAATCCCTTTACTTCTTATGCACACATTGTCTGAATTTCACTTGAATCTTGTGCATCAGGGGACCCTGTCAAAGGCTTTCTCCATGGTAACAAAAGCCAAGTACAGAAGTTTTTCTTTGGCTAGGAATTTCTTCTGCAGCTGTCTTACTAGAAATATAGCTTCAATGGTGCTTCTCCCTGGCACAAACCCAAACTGCATCTCATCTAATCTAACTCTCTCCCTAGTTAATTTGCTATAACCCTCTCCATGACTTTCATCACCTCATCCAACAGTTTGATACCTCTGTAAATATTTCTATCTAAGGCGTTACTTTTACCTTCATAGTTACACCAGTGATTGGGTATGACTCCTTCAAGTATCACCTGGTTAATTATATGGGTAACTAGACTATAGCTTACACCACCAGATATTTAAAGCATCTCAGTGGTTATTTCTGGTGGGCCGAGGGCTTTCGCTGTCTTCATACATATCCTTAATTGCTTTATCTACCAAGGTACTGTCAATTTAGATTGCTGGTCCCTCTGTTGACATGTGGCAGACTCTCTTTCTCCCATTGGTTCTTTTCATTTGCCCTTCCAAACGCCAACCACTTTACAGTGTAGACTGGATACTTTTTAAGTGGTACCAGCACAGGCAGGGTCACCAAGTAACTTGCAAGACAAGGATCCTTTGAGAGGGGGTGGCATTAGAGAAGGGGATCTTGTGTTAGATGATGAAAGGTTATAGTGAGACAGAGAGACAGAAACAGGTGTCTTGCTGTAGAGGAGGTATATAGCTACCCAGCCAGAGAGTGGAGAGAGAGAGAGAGAGAGAGAGAGAGAGAGAGAGAGAGAG
>NC_068982.1:132469022-132476522 GCF_001194135.2 Octopus bimaculoides
AGAGAGAGAGAGAGAGAGAGAGAGAGAGAGAGAGAGAGAAAAAATAAGGACAGAAATAGGTGTGCTGATGTAAAGGGGATACATGGTTACCCAATCCAAGGGGGAGCAGGAGACGGAGAGAGATAGTGGGGGACAGCAGGACTGCAAGAGAGAGCAGGAGAGAGATGGTGGCAAAATGCTAGGCATACTCATAAGGGACAGAGATCAGAATATAAATGGGTTGGTTGAGTAAAAGAAAAGAGAGTGAGAGAGATGGTGGCAAGTGTCAGGGCATACCCTTGCGGTATGGAGGTCATAATATAAGTGGCAGGGCATTGCCGAAAGAGGCGTGAGTAGAGAGTGGGGGAGAGAATGTAGTGAGTGGGGTAAACCTGGGCATATAGAGGGGGTGGGTGGGGCTACTAGATAGCAATGATACAGTGTACAGGGCCATGAGGACAGGATTGGGAAGTGAGAGATAAGCATAATGCATGAACGAGATGTGAGGAAGAGAAGAGAAGAGATGTAGTTTGGTTTGTTGGAGTAAGATGTGTAAAATGTTTTTTTTGTTACATGTGGGTGGAAAACACAGTGCTTCTAGAACTCAGGTTCATTGACATGGGTGGGTCTTCTCAAGAACTCCATATTGCCAGATATCTTCTTTTTTTGTTTTGTTTGGAAACAGGTGTAGATTTGTGACCAATGCCAGTGGTGTCTGACTGGCACCCATGTCAGTGGCACATAAAAAACACCGTTCAAGTGTTGGGCCTCGTGGAGGCAGTAACAGGTGACAGAGACCTTTGGCGATATACCATGCTTGTGCAGACCTGTCAGCCAAGTGAGACCATAGTCATGGCCAATGACAGTGTCAGGTCATTGGCACCCATGCTGGTGGCATGTAAAAAACACCCACTACATTCTCGGAGTGGTTGGCGTTAGGAAGGGAATCCAGCCATAGAAACCTTGCCAAATCAGATCAGAGCCTGGTGCAGCCTGCTGGCTTCAGCTGCACCACATATTAATTTGCTATGTCTCAATTCCACCATGTTACTTTAACATGTTGATTTCCAGTCTTTTATTTCAACATTTACCATTCACACTTACACATGACCAAAAAGTGTCTTATTAGAAAAATATAGAGTCACAGACATGACTGTGTGGTTAGGAAGTACAGTTCTCGACCATCTGGTTTTAGGTTCAGTCCCATGACATGCAATCTTGGGTATTTTCTGCTGTAGCTTTAGGCTGACCAATGCCTTGTGGGAGAATTCCATAGACAAATACTAGAAGTTCATTGTTTATAAACTTTTATCATCATTATTTAATGTCTGTATTCCATACTGCCATAAGCTGGAGGATTTGGTTGTATCCAACAAGCCAGAAGACTGTGCTGAGCTCTAAATTTTGCTTTGACATAGTTTCTATGGCTGGATGCCTTTTCTAATGCCAACCACTTTATAGACTGTACTGGGCGCTTTTTTTTTTTGCCATTAATACCAATGAGGTAACTTGCAAGACAACCCTGCACTAAATAATGATGAGGAGTAACTGGAAAGAAAGATAAAGGTAGTTGTGATGAGGTATCAGGGCATGCTCTCTAGGTACAAGGTGAGTACAGGAGAGCCTACAGATATAGAAAAACACACATTAACTTAAACAATAACTATATCCTTAACATTACTTCTACAGCAAGTTTAACTCAAATCTTTTTTCTTATAAACATCGTAATTTGAAAAATGTAATTATTCTATGTATTAATTACTCTTATCAAAACTTGTATTTTATGGATCTTTTGGAAATAAACATGTCCTGTTTAACCATGTTGAATTATCATACTATTTAGGCTAGTAGTTGCCTGCTTTCTGGGGATACATTGAAAATAAATTGTTGTCATCTCTCACATTAATATTCTCTATGAATACATTGTATCTTGTTTGATACATTGGAATCAAAACCTCAAAATCTCATAATAGTTACATTCTTTAGATCTTGCTGATTGAAATATTCAGTAAGTGCTGTATAGTAAAAGCTAATGAGCTTAATCAAGGACTCAAGTTAATTCCTAAACTTGATCCCAGTTCAGTGCTTTAACACCTCTAATGCTCTTAAGAATGGCATAAATATCTTCACACAGTTTCGTTTCCCCGACTTATTAATGTGTAGCCCTCTATCTGGGTAAGAAGAAAGTCAGTAAAATTAGTAATGTGTTTACTTTAGATGGTGTACATGTAATAAAAATTAAAACGATAGAATGATTAAAACTACATTTTGAGATAGTCATTAATGATCCAGAGTAGATATAAGATAAAAAGAAAACGATAATCAAATACAAAATAAGAAATTACCAAATGAAAGAAGTTACTGGACAGAAGCAATACTGTAAAAATCGGTCCCCTTCATGCATCATCATGCATCATCATCATCATCAACAGCACATCTTCATTCTTTCTTCACCCTCCATCTCCTTTCATTTCTCCAATTCATCCTCCTTCTCCCCCCTCCTATTCCTATTCCTTCTCCACATTATCATCATTGTTCTAAAGTCTATTTTGTTAAGTCATCATAGGTTGTATGGCTCAGTTATATAACATATTGCTAATCCACTTGGATTTTGTCATCTTATCTGTAAGATCCAACATTCGGAAATTTAATCTCGCTACTTTCTTTCTTTTCCTCATCCGTACAAGTAATCGTATTTGACATAACATGGCATTTTCTTCACACCAAGTATTTCATTGTCTGTTTGCATCAAATTTCTAGTCATCTCTCTTGTGTTCTTTAACTGATACTGTTAATGCTTAGCTACTCCTTCAGTTGATCATTCTTGCCTCATTTCTCCCCAGTCCTCACAGATCTTTCATATTTAATGGTTTTGTCTCTCACTAGCAAGCAGCAACATGCTCCTTATGCATGCTTCATACTATCTACTTTTTGCACAAAGTGGAATCCTATGTTGACAACAGATGTAACAACACCCTGGAATTCTAATGAATATAGTCTTTTATGAAAAGCAACGTTAATGCAATTCTTGATATCTAATCTCACATTGTATTATTAACCCTTTTGTTGCTATATTTCCAATTAAGAACACTGTCTTTGTTTTAATTAATTTTGTTAATAATAAATGATAACATTGATAGGAAGTACGTATCATAGAACTAGGGGTGGTCTCAGACAGGTTGGAATCAAAAGGATTCAAGATTTCAGATGTATAACATGCCTGCATAGCATATTACTTTTGAGCCTCATGCAAATTCCTGCACTAATCCATATAGATCAGTATGGATATGAAAAGAAGAATATTTATAAGAAAACTATGAGATATTATATGGAAACTTAGAGGGAAAAGAAGATTAAACCCAGTACATATGTTCCTTAAGAGAAAAACACGAGTAGAATCATCCCCTCTTTTCATGACTTGCAACTGAAAATCAAAATGTTTATGACATTCATTTAAAATCAACTGAAATCCACAGTGTATTCCCTTAAAGCAATATTGCTCTTGCCACTCTGAATTGAACAAGCTTCTGGGAGTAAATGAAATCCTTTATAATATACTACTCTTTCTGAAACATAGGCTTAAAAGTCAATATTTATTCTTTAATATATATATATATATATATAAGGAAAGATAAGATTATACAAAGCTATTTCAAGATATGGAACCTTGTAATTTTATCTGTTGCTAAAGTGACATGCACAAAAATATCTATATTTAAAATAACCATATTTTAAACCAAATATTTTATTTCTCTTACAGTTCTTGGGATTTTTTTTTTCAATAAATTCATTTCAACATTTTTCAGTCTAAGCATGTGTCCATCCTAATTTTAAAAATAAAGTGAATTCTTTCTTTTATAATCTTAGCACTGAATTCTATATTTTACAAGCATAGCGGTGTTATGTTAAACAAACCAGTTCCAAAACAAATTATTCTGGCTTTAGCTCAAAGGGTAATAATCATATATATTACACTAAATGCTTCAACCAAGCATTAAATCTGGAAAAAATGAACCAAGACAAAATGTAAATTACTGAATTTCTGTGTAGAATATTTATAAAACAACAAAGGAACAAATGCTTTTCCAAATTTCTACAGGTCATCATAACCTTTTCTTTTTCTAAAAACAATGAAATATTTAGAAAATGGCAGTTAAATAAAATCTGCTAATACTCAAGACCTTGTTGAAATAATATCATATAGGTCTTTTATGTCTGTTCAAATGAGAAAGAGCTGAACCCAGGCTTTCTATATCTTTTCTAGGAGGAAACAGCGAACCTATTGTCCATTATAGTTACTATGAAAATAATACAATTGCATTTCAATTAATTATGTTGGAAAATGAATTACATGACCTGAAGTTCCAAATAGATGCAATCAATTTAAAGAGAGATTGCGTGTACTGTCTTATGTAAAACACTTCAATAATAATGAAACAAAATTTTGGTTAGAGGTTAAAAAGACAAAGCAATTTAGCCTATAATGATCTGGGTGATGTTAGGATGGTACTGAGAAATTGGGAAGTTTTCTTAACTCAAAATAATTGGATTGATGAGGAGTAAAAGAAATTGCTGTTGAAATTTTATGAAAATTCAGTTTGTATTAATATGATGTTAAGCTATATTTTATTATAGAACTTGAAAAAATAAAAATAAATAAATAAAAAATACAAGTAAAAAGCTATATATGTAGTATACAGATAAAGCAAATATCAATAAAAATACATAATTTGATGAAATTAAAATTGAAGAAATGCATTGTCTGGGTTTATTTTCTAGTTTTATCATGAAAATAAAAATGTTATATTTACCATCCAAAATAAAGTTTCATTTGCAAATTCTGCATATTGTTCAATTGTGGACAATACACTGAATATAAGACAGATTAGGACCATCATGAATCTAGAAAACAAAAAGAAAGAAAGAAAATAAGAATTTTTTAAGGTATATATATATATATATATATATATATATATATATATATATATATATATATATATATATATTTAACGCATAACGCATAACGCATAAGTGGATGATGATGATGATGATGATGACGATGTAACAACTTATGAGAGACAACAATGGTAAGGATGACTAGATAAAGTAAGAATCTGTTCAATCAACTTTTAGAGTGTGCTTCTTTCTTGGATATATGATCCACTGATGATATATATATACATACATATGTATGTATGCATGCATGTATGTATGTATGTCATTATTCAGTTTTACTCCAAGATTTATTGCTAATAGAGAAAGAGCTGGTTTCTAACCTAGATCCATTTAAAAAGCTTACAAAATATTGATACAATGAAATGTAGAGAACATTAACAATTAAATTTGTGAGTAGAATATTCTATAAGAAATAATATTTCTGGTTATAAATCCAGGTATCTTAATTTTGAGATTTCCAACCAACAAATTATTCAGATGGCTTCCAGTTAAGCTTTTAGAATTATTTCACATAGAATTTTCATTAATAGCCTAGACAGGTTGTTTTATCAAACTTGGACAGACTATATTACTGAAGAAACAGTTTCTACAGCTGGTTGTCACCATTTCTTAATATCAAGAAGTAGAGTGGAAGCTGTTGTGGATGAGCAACAACATTTAGAGCTAAGTTCATTGCCCAGAGACCATAACACTGACTGTAAACAGTTTTGAACTTACAACTTTACATATGATAACAATAAATATCACCAATCTGAAATAAACTTGTATTTCTGTCTAAAAATGAAAGCATCTTTTAACCATTCAACATTTGTGAAATCTGAGGTGAGTTCCAGCATACTTCTTCTATTAATAAGAATACCAGTTAAAATCAAACATTGCATAATCAGACATGACACTGCTCAAATGAAGTTCAGTTAACAATATGCCACAATATTATTACCCTGCAATACTTTCTACAGTATCCTCTACAGTAATTCAGGATCCAGGTATCTACTGATTGAGTTGAAAAATATTTTTAATTGATCTAAAAGCAAATTTTGAGTGAAAAGAGTGGGGAAAAATCTGTGGAAGAATACAAAACTTCCTTCTTTTTTCATATTTTGTTATTTTCTGTGTCTAGAGGAAGGTTCATGGGGAGGGCCTTAGTATGTTCTTCTAGACCATATATTTTACATAGAAACAGATGGAAACTGAAAACAGCTGGAGCACATGGCTACTGAAAATTTACCTCAGTCAATTCCATCTGACACATGCAAGCATGAAAAACCAGATGTTGAAGGATGATGAGGAAAATGATGATGATGATGATGATGATGATGATGATGACGATGACGATGACAATGATGACAATGACGAGGAGGAGGAGATCTATTATTGTCCTTATGTACATGTAGCATGCTTTACATAAATGACTAAAAGATCAGTAGTCCATCATGATATGCATTCAGTCCATCCTGTTTGTATATCATTCTTTCTGCTATGGGCACAAGGCCTGAAATTTGTTGGGAGGGAGTCAGTCGATTAAATCGACTCCAGTACACAACTGGTACTTAGTTTATCGACCTCCACAAGGATGAAAGGTGAAGTCAACCTTGGTGGAATTTGAACTCAGAACATAGTGACGGGCAAAATACGACTAAGCATTTCATCCAGCATACTAACGATTCTGACAGCTCATTGCCATGTTTATAAATAATATTGACTTTGTCAGTTAGAGTCATTCACTTGCACGTTTCTTTCCCTTCTCTTTCATTTTTCGTTTTTATCCAGCTCATTTGAATTTTGAACTCAGTACTCTATTTGTGAAATCGCTGCCATAAAGCACATTGCCTGGATCAAATTTAGCATATTTAAACTATTTTCTACCAACTTGATACAAACTCTTTCACTGGAAATGGCTACAGGCAGTATAGTAACTTTGATATGAAACACATTAAATAATATTTGCTGAGAAATGAAGAAAAATATTTCATTATAAGTTGAAAGAGATCCTTTTACACTCTAAAGATTTCTAGCCAAACCTAATTTTCTTGTGCTCTTTCATCAGTTTTATGTATATTTCTACTAATATTTCTACTAATAAGAACAAGATGTTTAGATAATGGTCAATTTAATTCTATAATTTCTTATGCCCCCCCACACACACACACACACACCAGAATTTTATTCTTTTACTGGTTTCAGTCACTGTACCAAAATCAAGCTGGGGCACACACTTCAAAGGCATTAGTCAATTATGTTGACTTCATTGCTTTGCTTGAGATTCAGTTCATAAGACTATATATATCAGTTGAATAAGTTTATCTTGATTTATGTCCCTTTTAGGAAGATAACTGACCTTAGAAAATAAATACTACAAGGTGTTTAGACCAATTTATACCAGTTTACACTAATACAGACACATGCAAACTCATATTACACACCACCACACACCACACATACAACCTCTCTCTCTCTCTTTCTCTCTCAAACACACAAACATAAACACACACACACACACACACACACACACACACACACAAATATACATGCAGATATTTATATATATACACACATATATATACC
>NC_068982.1:132481793-132487474 GCF_001194135.2 Octopus bimaculoides
CTTGTGCGGGTGGCACATAAAAGACACCATTTCGAGCGTGGCCGTTTTCGTGCGGGTGACACGTAAAAGCACCCACTACACTCTCTGAGTGGTTGGCGTTAGGAAGGGCATCCAGCTGTAGAAACTCTGCCAAATTAGACTGGAGCCTGGTGTTGCCATCCGGTTTCACCAGTCCTCAGTCAAATCGTCCAACCCATGCTAGCATGGAAAGCGGACGTTAAACGATGATGATGATGATGATGATCAATGGGTGAATATTTAAGAGATAGATCAAAAGTTACTTTATAATAAACATCACCCCCAGACATTTGAGGTGGGAGAGCAAACCAATTAAATTTACACCCTGCTATTCATCTTTTTTTAAAAATTTATCTTGTTTCCATCATTGGACTGCAGCCATGCTGGAACACTATATTGAAGGGTTTAGCCAAACATGTCAACCCTAGTTGTCATGTGGTGGTGGGGACAAATACAGTTTGGAAAAAATTCTCTTTTAATATATATGACACAATTAATTGCTATTTAAGATCTTGTCTGAAAATTAAATATTTTTTGCATTGCCAAAAGAATTGTGAAATCATAAAATGAACCTAGAAGTAGATCAAGAATGAAATGGTTGGGTAATATCCATAATCTCAGTTGGTCACATTCGGGAATCTAGTTGAAAAGTGTAATGAGGGTTTCTTCTGATTGAAACCTATGGAAGAGGTATCTGAAGATTCTAATCCCACAACCCTCCCAGGAATGCTGGGCAGAGATAATGGATGGATTGTCAAAACATCATAAAAATAGCTTTTGACGACTTATTGAACTTGGTTCAAAATGAATTTTGTAATATTTTTCACTCTACTATTTATATTGATTTCAAATTTTGGCACAAAGTCAACCATTTTGGGGGAGCAGTTAATCAATTACATTAATTCCAGTGTTTGACGGGTACTTATTTTATTAACCCAAAAAGGATGAAAGGCAAAGTTGATCTCAATGGCATTTGAACTCAGAAAGTGAAGATGGATAAAATGGTGTTAACCCTTTCGTTACTGTATTTATTTTGAGATGCTCTGTGTTTCTTTCAATTACTTTAAATATAACAAAGAATTTAGTAAAATAACTCAGTTATCATTCAGTTAGTGTTAGGAACATAAATTGTGACTAAGGTTTGGTGGAAGATTTTAATTCAAAACTTATGAAAACAACACATTTGTACTTAGAGCCAGAGCCAGTTTCAGCTAGGTTGGTAATGAAAGGGTTAAGCATTTTTCCTGGAATGCTAACAATTCTGCCTGTTCACAGCCTTTTACTTTACTTTTAATATTCAGTCTTCCAAGCAGTAAATATTTTGTTGTTATTCTTAAATTTGTTCTAAAATAATAACCTAGTTTTAGCATTTACAAAAAAATAACTCCATATTTTTCATCAAAGCCAAATATTTGTTGACAAAGCCCATTTTGATATATTAGTTTTGTATTTTGGGTGACAATGTCACTTCTTTTACTGACATTAATTACTGCTTTAAGATTTGTAAATACAATTTTCAGAACTTGACCCATCATCAGGTTAATTCTGTACTCTTCTGTAACAAACATTGTCTTACAAAGCAGTGAATTCCATTAAAACTGTCTCAGTATAAAAACCTTTCTGATTTTCATCATGTAAATAGCACCTGTTATTCTTAAATGTTTATTTCCAACTAGGTATAAATGTTTTTTTTAACAAACCAAACCTCCATAAAATGTGAGAGTTATATTCTATATGAGCCAATGAAGCAGCTTTTACATAACTCAATGAGGGTATCTCTACATGGCTATGCAACCTGCTAGCATAACGGTGGGAATGAAATGTGTTAGGGAGTGCAAACCCAGTCCCAACCTAGGGTGTTCAAAGCATTTTCATTAGCCCTAAAAATTTTAGGGGGCATGTTTGCATCTCCTGATCCTCCTGTCCTCAAGCCTACACCTGCTAGAAACAATAACTAGATCTTCTTTAGCTCATTCTTGTCTTAAAGAAAAGGAAGAGTACATTGAACAATATAAGACCTGATATTAGAAGAGGGAATGGCTATGATTGGAACACCTTTATTCATATACTGCTTGATCAGTGATAATATGGAGTTAGCAAATAACAATAATTCTCATGCATTTCCTTGGTCTATTAACTGATCTTCAAATTGATATTAAGCTACAGAACCTTGATTATGATGTTTGTATTTTCATAACAAGATGAATTTGACAGAAACTTGGTCAATAGATTCTTGTCTCTTTGGAGCAAGCACACTTTATAACAGATATGTCCGTATACACAAGAATTTATGTCTTAGTTGGCAGTATATAAGTCAAACATGTGGTAGGTCAGTGATTAGTATTCTATTACTTGCACTATCACGTCATAGAAAATGTGCCTTAACAGAAAATTTGCCCCATGCGAGCACAGAAAAGTGGCTGTTAAATGACGATGACAACATCAATGATGACAACGATGATGATAATGATGGCGATTACAATGACAATGACAACAGCAATGACAGTATGAGTTCTCAATTGCCAAACCAGACGATGCATTGCAGCATTGTCAAATGATTCTTTACCCTACTTATGTACTGTTGAGAGTTGTCTTTAATTTACTTAGAACCATAGAAATTGGTGACAAGCATTACTAGAAAGAGCCTTGGAATTCATTAAAGAAAATACTCTTCATTTATCAGCAGGTTGTTTTTTGAATATCATATTGACTTAGGGCTGGTATATTGGGGAGTAGTTTCCTCATTAAATAAAGGCATGTCAGTGATGTTAAAGGGGTGTGTTATCAACAACTAACAATCAAAATTATATGCTTTCCTGAAGTTTCACCTTTTTTCTAATCAATGTGGTTGAACACCTAATCCCAATCAGCCAGGATTCACAGCACAGGTTGTAATACTCATCCTCTCGATCAAGGAATACAAACATGGCTCATGAGACCTCAAATTATTTTCCTGAGTCACCATCTCACCCTTGTATGCCAATCCATAATAAAGTTACTCATTTACAGTTGAGCAACGTGAAGAAGTTGATCAATGCAAAATGAAGTGTTTTGCTCTAGAACACAATGCATAGCTGGTCTGGGAATCAAAATCACAACCTCACAATCTTGAGTGCATCACTCTAAACACAAGGCCACATGCCTTCACTTCACCTTCTACACAACTGCTCTCCTCATACAAAGCATCATACATTAAAACAGTCCATCTCTCCAATACGTTTTTGCCACCCACTATTCTTGTGTGGATCATAGGGATAGAGTCCTCAGGGACTTCCTACATAAGGTCCTATCAGCAGCAACCACCATTAGCACTTTTAACTGGATTTCCATGAATGACCAACTGAAACTGTGGATATTATATTACCATCTCCTATCCTTAGGTCTCCTATCAGCTTGTTGGTTCGACTTGAAGAACCTATATTATGATCCTTTCCTGTGGCGTTCTAACCACATGTCTATTGTACTGGAGCAGTGATCTCTCAATGCAGAGAAATAGTGGCTTGACCTGGAAAGACTCCCTGATCTCAAAGCCAGGTAACCTGTTGAGTAACATTAGTCCAGAGCGATGCTTGTATTCACAGTCTTCACCTATGGTCATTAAAATATTAGAAATTGGAAACCAACTATTCTGTTGATGTGAAAATATGGACAGAAATAGGTGTATATAACATATAGGTATGGATAAGATAGAGAGCGTTCAGAGATGAATTTATATAAGAAAGTCGGGCATTTTCAGATTACATGGCATAAGACAGAGATGGCTTAGATGACAACTTAAATGCAGGCCAACAACAGTGAAGATGATATGGATGGTGATAATGATGACTGAAATGTGTAAAAGTATCCAGATTTCTCCAATTGAGCATTAGAAATATCTGTTGTAAAAAATAACCAATATAATAACCAAAACATCCAAGATAATAGATATTTACAAATGTGTGTGTATGTATACTTACGAAAATATTCATAAAAACCAAGAATATTTATGGAAACATAAATATTTTTCTGTGAACACAGCAATTCTATTTTTATTATTTGTGATCAATAAAAGGAAACAAAAAACAGTTAATTGAATATGGAGGACATGTCAGTTATGGAAAGCTAATCTAATATATATTTTTTAGCTACTTTCTTGCTGTGAAGAGAAATGACAAAAGATATTTCCCTCATGACCATCCTGTCTTTTTTATCATTGACAGAATGTGTAGGACTACATTATTCATTGCATCCTAACATTCTTTTTTTAAGACAGTAAGATGACGCTTGATTCAGAGTAATTTGGCTGCTATTTCTAGTCGGGTGAAGTTCTCTTGATTCATGTTATAATAATCATGTAAAGTGCCTTGATACCATGAAAAAGTTCAAAGAATGTTTTAACCAGAAAACAATCAATTTATATTCATTCTTTTTACATGCAACGAAATTTCTCAGAAGAATGATATTTTTTTGAATTTTACCAATATTTCTGCTCTGTTGTTGTTTTATTTTGTTTTGTATTCTTAAACTATTTTTGTCTACCTCTCCCCCCCCCCAACTACCAATTTCTTCATTTTCATTTTCTATCTTCTTTAGCTCTTATCTTCTCTGCTCACCCCTTTATTTCTGATAGCTTTATAATTCATATTCATCCTCCCCTTATCAGTCATTAAGATAGTGCTTCTGTGGCAATTGAGCTATTTTGACTCTTATTTCAAGCAAGGCTGGTTCCACTTCGTACTCTCTGTCACATTAGTGACATCTATAAATTTGCCTTTAGGTTGTTAAATTGCTAATAAGCCACCCATATTATTGGTATATGTATGTATATTTCAAAATAGTTAGAGAGGGCATCCAGCTGTAGAAACTTTGCCAGATCAGATTGGAGCCTGGTGCAGCCTTCTGGCTAGCCAGCCTTCACTCAAACCAGCCAACCCATGCCAACATGGAAAGTGGATGTTAAATGGCGATGATGATGAAGAAAAAGGCATGCTTTTTCGTTCACAATTCATCATGCTTCTAACCTTTGTCTTTCTCTATATATATGTATATGTACACATGCACTCTCTCTCTCTCTCTCTCTCTCTCTCTCTCACACACACACACACACACACACACAGTCACACACACAATTATATATATATTGTTTTAAGCAGACCTACTGAAGAGAGGGCATCATCAATGAAGTCATGAAGAATGATCAAATGTAACTGATTGATTGATTGATTTACTGAACAATCTGTCAAACAATTGATTAGTTAATTGATTAAATAGTTAACCAACTGACAAGTGAATAATAAAGAAACAAAATACAACCAGTGTGCGTGTTCATTATTGGCATAATGACCCTCTTAAAATACAACAATTATATTATCATTAGCTGGCTCCGTGAGGCAAAGATGACGGCTAATTGTAGTATTTTATATATAAATATGGATGGTAAAGCCATCTAACCCATGCCATCATGGAACACAGATGCTAAGTGATTATGATGCTGATGATGAAATTAATATCCCCACAGGAGTGGCTGTGTGGTAAGTAGCTTGCTTACCAATGACATGGTTCCAGGTTCAGTCCCACTGCATGGCAACTTGGGTAAGTGTTTTCTACTATAGTCTCGGGCTGACCAAAGCCTTGTGGGTGGATTTGGTAGATGGAAACTGAAAGAACCCTGTCGTGTATATATA
>NC_068982.1:132487530-132496845 GCF_001194135.2 Octopus bimaculoides
TATATATATATATATATATATATATGTATGTATGTATGTGTATGTGTATATTTGTGTGTCTGTGTTTGTCCCCCCACCATTGCTTGACAACTGATGTTGGTGTGTTTGCATCCCCATAACTTAGCAGTTCAGCAAAAGAGACTGATGGAATAAGTACTAGGCTTACAAAAAATAAGTCCTGGGGTCGATTTGTTCGACTAAAGGCAGTGCTCCAGCATGGCCACAGTCAAATGATTGAAGCAAATAAAAGAGTATACATATATTTATGAATAGCAAATACCATATTTGCTGAACCTTGTCTCTCATATGTTGCATTTATACTACATGTGTATGCATGTATGTATGTATGTATGTCTCTTCTATTTTTTAATTATTATAAATCTTCCACTGAGGAGGGAATCGGTTTCTAACAAAGACACAAGACTCCATCTTTGGAATGTAGTTAACACAGACAAATTCACATTTGGAACTTTAGAAAAGTCTTGCATATTTTTACTGTGCCACTCACAGATTGCACTTGTAATCCACAAATTAACCGGTTGATTTCTCTTTCTGAAAATCCCAGTTTATCCAAATTCTCCTTTAAGCATTTACTAACAAAACCTAGTGCTCCAATTGTTATTGGTATGAATATGAATTCATAGTCTGGATATAGAAGCTGGAGGTTTCGGATCAGTTGTCCATAGATATCCTCTTTTACTTTGATTTTCAAAGAGATATTTATATCTGCAGGGCAGCTGACTTTTATGATTGAATCAACTGGAACTCTCATCATTGTAACCGACGGAGTGCCAGTATGTGTGTATGTATGTGTATGTGTGTGTGTGTGTATGTATGTATGTATGTATGTATGCATGTATGAATGTGTGTGTGTGTGTGTGTAAATGAAGACACTTTATCTCATATTGTTCCAGTCTACCCAGGTAGCAAAAAGGAGTAGTACCTGTATTTCAAAGGGCCAGCCTTGTCACATTCTATGTCATGCTGAATCTCCCTGAAAACACTTTATGCATACATACATACATACATAGAGACTGGTACTACGTCGGTTACAACAATGAGGTTTCCATGTCTGTGGAGCACTTAGCCACTTGCATGTTAATTTCGTTAATTTTACAAGCAGGCTGTTCAATCGATTGGATCAACTGGAAACCTCATTGTAACTGAATGAGTGCAAGCATGTATGTATGTATATACGTATGTATGTATTTATGTATGTATGTATGTACGTATGTATGTATGTATATATAAAATGTATGTGTCATAATTTTAATCTGCTTTACATGCAGGTAGATTGTCACGGTGTTAGCCAGTTCTTGTTCAGAATTACTGCACTTCTAGAAAGGCCAGTGGACTACTCTTTGCACTTGAAACCACCCAAGAGGATCACACTATTTGCTAAAAGGACCTCACTACTTGCTATATTTGCTATCTTTGCTAATCCTAACAAGTCTTGGTATGGTTTCTATAGCTGGATACTCTTCTTAACACCAACTACTTTACAGAATGCAGATGTCCATTTTATCATGGTGCCAATACTACAAAAGTTATTTTGTCTTTAAGACTAAAGGGCTCTCTCAATTCTGTATTTTTTGTGTTTCTGTTTATGTCAGTCATTATGTTATCTGATATATCCCATGCTCTAATGATTCTGTTAATCCATTGCCCTTTAAGTACAGCAGATATGAAACCTTCCTTATTAGTTAAACAACTGTAAATTCACAAGTAGGTGTATACAAGTAGGTATATATGTGTTTCCATCTTTGCATTGACATAAATTATCAGGAAACATTCACCACATTCATGATGGAGCTTTCCTATTTGAAATATACTCTATTTTCAGTTTAGTGTCTGTATTTTTTTCTTCTCTTCTCCACGTAAATACATACACTCACAGATACATTCACATTAACTCAAATGCTACTATATTATCTTTAAACACGTGCCAAAGATTCAAATAACTGTGTAGTTGTTTTAAGTGAGTTAATATAAAAGTATAAAGTAAATTTTGAAGTTTTTTTCTAGAGGAAAAAATTATTGGTATATTTAGAATCAGACATGCATTATTGATTAACAGTTCCATGAATACTTTCAAAAAAAGCAAATACAAGAATCAATAAGATTTTTTTTTTTTTTGCTCGAGTATATGTTGTTATTTTTTTGTCTTTTTCCAAAGCAGTCAGAAGAATTTAAAGGTCAAAGATGCAGAGCAATTGATCTTTAAAAGAAGAGTTAAGGATCCTTTTTACATACGAACACTGCAAAGCTGGGATAAACAAGACTAAAGCAATATTTATTTCATTTTACGTTTGTGAAAAGAAGGTGGAGATTAGACGTCAAGAGTTGACTGTCAAAGTCGTCTCATGTCATGTTTATTTAGTTCTTGTTTAGTCTGGTTGTCTATGAGTGAAGCCTGGAAAGGGTTACAGTAACATAGATGGATGTGGTAGATCTAATTAGCGCACAAAAGGCTCAAGACACTGGAATGTATTTTATTTTGATTTTTAAATCTAAAGATGGATGAGGAAGAAAAAGAGGAAGTGGTGGTAGGACAGAGCGGACAGAGAGGGAGATGAAATGAGAGTGAAAGAAGGGAAGAAAGAAGAGGAGGAAGAAAAGGAGGATAGTCGTAGTGGAGGGGGAAAAGGAGGAGGGACTGAAGGGGGGGGGAAGAGGAGGGATGAAGAGGGAAAGGAAAAAGACAAAGGGAGAGATGGAGGAGAAGGTGGTGGTGGTGGTGGTGGTGGTGGTGGTTTATGATCTTTTCAGAGTTCTCTCTCCTAAGCATTGGTTTAATTGGAATCAATTAGCATGATTGATGTTTGATTTGAATTATTGCAGGTTAGTAATTGGATCAGTAATTGAAGTGATGTAGGAAATGAGTTCCAGAGGGCTGGGCTGCAGTTTAGGAGTCAAAGAAACAAAGAAACTTTTTGGTACCAAGTCTGATTCAGTAAGACACAGAGACGTGTATCAGTTGTACTTTGGTAAAGGAAGATTAATTTTATAGTCAGAGGAGCAAAAATAGCAATTGTGCTTCTTTTAGTTTGAAAACACCTTAAAAAAAATAAAACAAAATATAATCGTTTTATTTCAGTGGTTCTTAATCTTTTGTAATTCAGTGTCCCCTTTTCACAGAACGGTGTTTTGCAAAGACCTCTTTCCATGTTTGACAAAAAAATGATAAAAAAACCAGATGTTTGCTTCCCAGCCACATGGTTCTGGGTTCAGTCTCACTGCATGGCACCTTGGGCAAGTGTCTTCTACTACAGACTTGGGCTGACCAAAGCCTTGTGAGTGGATTTGGTTGACAGAAACTGAAAAAAGCCTGTTGTATGTGTGTGTGTGTGTGTTTGTGTGTCTGTGTTTGTCACCCCACCATCGCTTGACAACCGATGTTGGTGTGTTTACATCCCCATAATTTAGCAGTTCAGCAAAAGAGACTGATAGAATAAGTACTAGGCTTACAAAGAATAAGTCTTGGAGTCGATTTTTTCAACTAAAGGCGGTACTCCAGCATGACTGCAGTCAAATGACTGAAACAAATAAAAAAGAATATATATATATATATATGCATGTATGAATATGTTGTGTGTGTGTGTGTGTGTGTGTGTGTGTGTGTTAATGTCTCTGTTGCTGTCCCCACCTCATGACTTAGCAGTTTGGCAAAAGAAACTAATAGAATAAGTGTCAGGCTTACAAAAGGAAAGAAATATAAGTACTGAGGTTGATTCAATCGACTAAAATTCTTCAAGTTGATGCCCCAGCATGGCTGCAGTCTAATGTTTGAAACAAGTTAAAGATAAAAGAATATTCTTTTCTACTCTAGATACAAAGCCTGAAATTTTGTGGGGAGGGGGCCAGTGGATTAGATTGACCCTAGTACGCAACTGGTGCTTAATTTATCGACCCCGAAAGGATGAGAGGCAAAGTCGACCTCGGCAAAATTTGAACTCAGAACGTAGTGACAGGTGAAATACTGCTAAGCATTTTGCCCGGCATGCTAATGTTTCAACCCATGTCAGCATGGAATGTGAGTGTAAAATGATGAGGATGATGATGATCTTAGACAGTGGCAATGACAGTGGCTGGGGCAATGACAGTGGCTGGGGCAATGATGAAGACGATGGCAATGTTAATGACAACGATGACGATGATGATAATTAGGTAACCTGGCCCATATGTTTCAGTGGTCGAGTAGTTAAATGGCTGGATCATTGGTCTGTTAGTTCAGTTCTTGCAAGCATTATATAAAAAATATCTTTGAGGAAGACATTATTCAACACTCTATCAGTCTAGTAAAAAAAAAATTATTTTATATTACACCATCATCATCATCATCATTTAACGTCTGTTATCCATACTAGCATGGGTTGGACAGTCTGACCAAGGCTGGTAAGCTGGAAGGTTGCACCAGACTCCAGTCTGATTTGGCATGTTTTTAGTATGCCCTTACTAATGCCAACCACTCCAAGAGTGTAATGGGTGCTTTTACATGCCACCGGCATGGATGCCATTTGCATGACACTGGTATCTGCCATGACTGTGATTCTGCTTGGCTTGACAGGTCTTCTTCTCAAGTATGACATCATGCCAAAGGTCTCAGTCATTGCCTCTGTGAGGTCCAACACTCGAAAGGAACTCAGCCACTTTGCCCCTGTGAGGCCCAACACTCAAAAGGAACTCAGCCACTTTGCCCCAGTGAGATCCAAAGTTTGAAAGGAACTTGGCCACTTTGCCTCTGTGAGTCCCAACATTCAAAAGGAACTTTGCCACTTTGCCTCAGTGAGGCCTAAAGCTTGAAAGGAACTTGGCCACTTAACCTCCATGAGGCCCAATGCTTGAGAGGAACTCAGCCACTTTGCCTCTGTGAGGCCTACACTCAAAAGGAACTCAATTGGATGAACTGTTCCACAAGTTATGATGCAGTGTCATCCACAATAGGTTCTGATGGACATTATAGTATGATAAATTAAGTTGGTGAGTTGGCTGAATCATTACCAAGATGGACAAAACATGTTGTGACTGTAACTGAAATTGTAATTTGGACCTTGAGTATGAGACTAATAGAATATAACCTGAAAATTCAGAGAAGAAAAGAACTCATAACTCGTTTTACTTGGGTAAGAGTTATATTATAATAATCAGCAAAACCAAAACTGTCCATTGCACAAACCCTGAGCAAGAATGCACACCTGAAAGAGAGATTGACTTCCAGGGACATGATAGACTGAACGCCATGTTCTTGTGCTAAAAATCTATTGGTCATCTTATCTCATCATGCTTGGAATTCTAGTAAATTATTAAACTAGAACTGTTCCACAAGTTTTATGATACAGTGTCATTCCCAATAGGTTCTGATGAACATTAAACTATGACAAATGAAGCTGATGAGTTGGCAGAAATGGTGGACAAAATGCTCAGAAGCATTTCTTCCACTTCTTTGTAATCTGGGTACAAATGTCACAAAGGTCAAATTTGCCTTTCCCCCTTTCATTTTGTCAATAAAATAAGTGCCAGTTGAGCAATGGGGTCAATGAAATCAACTTCCTCCACCCCAGAAAATTGCTGGTTTTGAGCCTAAATTAAAAAAAATTATAATGATGAATTTTCATGTTGATTTAGATAATAAACAAATGTTTCACAGTTAAATGCCTTAATTCTGTGTTTGTGAATATTTAATAAAATATAATCAATAGAAATTCTGTGTTGATATCATGTCTTGTGAAATCCAATGAAGAATGAAAAATAATAGTAAAAGAGAGAAAGAAAACATAATGACTAATTTCAATAGACAGAAATTTCAAAAATATTTCTCTCATCCACAGAAATTATACATTTTGGTAAATATGAATGTATATTGATATTCTAAGTCTTCCAGTAATTTCTGTTTCCTAACATATGTTATTTGAGGAATCCCAATGAGCTGTCAGTCAGACTGTGTAAACTTTGGAAATACAAATAGCAAATATAGTCATACTGTCATATTAGACTCTGCTAAATATTAATATTCCTTGTCAATGCTATTAAGATCATTTATCAAGTAACAGGAACTGTCATAATGAAGAGGTCAATCCTAACAGGACTCTGTATTGCAATAATAAAATCATTCCCTTGCTTTGAAATCTTATATTGAATTTATTTTATCATATAGTTGTTTTCTTTTATTATATTATATTATGCTGCTTTGTTATATTACGTTTTTTTTCTTCTTCTAAAAGAAGTTTCTTCCTCATGTAACTGAATGAAACAATGTATGCCCTACTTTCATTTTCACAAGAGCTACGTCAGCAAGTAATTATCACCTTAGTCTTTTGTTTCTCCAATTCAATGATAGACTGCAACAAAGAGCTTCTAACATATATGACAGACAACTGTCTACAGCTTTCAACTTTAATTTTTACTTAATAGATGAACGGTAAACATTCTTTTCCGTTCATTTGTAAAAACTATTGGAAATTTGGAAGGATGAATGCATCTCTTTTGAGTGGCTCAGTTGTTAAAATAGCTCACAGTTCAAGTAAATTTATAGAAAGAGCACAACTGTTGCAAGCATTTGGAACCAAGCTAAATATTATTGTTCTTATCCCAAACATATTGTTTTTAGAATTTAATACATTAATCTAGCGATATTTTGTAATTTATGATCATAGAAATATATTGTAATAATATTAGGCAAAATTGATAATGTGTTGGATAAAGTATCATGTAGATTTAGTAATGCCTCTTTATGTTCCGAGTTCAAATCCTACTGGGGTGAACTTTTCTTTTCATTTTTCCTAAGTCAATAAATGAAAGTATCAGTCAAGTATAAGATTTGGTACAATCCTTGATCCTTGATCCTTCCTCATAGAAAATTTGTTCCATTGGTACTTAGAAATCAATATTATTTCATTTTATTCATCTCTCTTAACATTTTGAGTTCCAACTATGCCAAGGTCAACATACATTTCATCCTTTCGGGTTTGATAAAATAAGTACCAGTTAAGGACTAGGGTATTTGACTTACCCTCTCCCCCAACGTTACTGGACTTGTGCCAAAATTTGAACCGATTTTATTTCATCTTATAAATAAGACATAATAAATAAAAAAATTTCTAAACATATATTTCCTACTTTAATCTGCATTCTTTATTTTTATCTGTACATTCTCAGAATCATACAAGCTCCACATATTATAACACCTTTAGTAGTTACTTCTAACATTAAGATGATAAACTGAGATAAGAATTAAACAATTAACTCAAAAAACACTCAAGATGAATGAAGGTATGAAGTAAACTCTATGAACAAGGATCCTTATCAATAAACTTTTGGAAAGTGATATGTTTTTACTATCAGTATAATTCAGATTCTCTCATCTTATTACAAGAAAATACGCTGATTTCTTACATTAACACATAGCTACACATTTGAAGTGAAATATTTGTTTTGTCCTGTACACAGTTGGTATTTATTTATATTAGGTTGTCATAAATTTGTTCATTTTTTTTTTAATCATTTATTTTAATCTTTTCCAGTGTTATCTGAGTTAACACAAAGCATATTCTTATTGTAGTCTTTTATTCATTTAATCATTTATTTGTTTATTTTGTAGCTTTATTCTTCCTCTACGATATTTATTTATCATTTAGAAAATTCAATGAATTTTACCTCTTTGCAAACAAAGAGGTAAAATGGAGTACCAAAAAAAAAAAAAGAATTTTTCTGAAAATCCAATGTATTTATTCATTTACTTCAGAAGAATAACTAACTCTAACAATTCTAGACTTCTGAGAACCCAGGTACGAAATTTCCCCAAGACACCTGATGAAGGCTGGAGGGTATATCAGCCGAAATGTTGTGTTAACAACAAACAAGATCAGGACAAATAACCGTCAAATGTAAATAATGTAAATAATAACTCTAACAAAATTTAAACTCTACAGATAAAGGTGCAGGCATCACTACATTATCATGAAGTTCATTTAGCAACCATATTGTTTTGGTTTTGTTCATAATGCACAGTAATTTAGATATGTTCTACTATAGCTTTAAGTTGAATGATATTGTGTAAGTGGAATTTAGTTGATGGAAGCTATACAGAAACCCATCTTTGTTTCTTTGGCATCCATCTTTCTTGAGAGACAATAGAGGTTTGCACCATTGGACAATCAAGATTTGAGTTGCGGCTCAGTGCAGAAGGGTCAAACCATCACTATATTGTAGTTACAGCTTTTCACAGTAGCACTAAGGCAATGAATTGTTTTAGCCATAGCTTTTGATTTGTAACTATAGACAAGGATACATACCTGGCAGGCTTGTCATGGCCTCAAGTAGTAATACCCTTGAAAGGCTAGAGGGAAAGACTAAACAGTGCCAGCATTTGTCAATCACTTACTTTAGCTGAATAGACAAATGTAAGATGAAATAAAGTACCTGGCTCAAGAATGAGATGCAGTGCCTGTTCAAGAAATTGATCACAAATCTTCATTATCATGAGTCCAACACTTTAACCACTGGGTCATGCACTTTCATAATCAGCAATAGTATAGTATATAGGAGGAGATTGAGAGGGTTGGCTTGAGAAGGGAGGACACCCAAAACCAGGCAAGATGGTGTGATGGTGGTTGGTATAGCATTGAGGTAGATCTGGCCACCCCTGTTAACGGGGACAAAACTCGGATTCAAAATGATGGATGATGATGATAATACATATTGCTGTATCATACTTACTCGTAGGAGATGACTGTGCCTGCATGCATTTCAAATAAGTCATGAAAATTACCTTTAAACATTAGGGATATTAATTTTTTTAATTACTACCTCAACAATAATTATTTAAATATGTGCAATTAGGAAAGTAATTTAGATACATAAATTTTAATTAGTTACTCATCTTGTGTAAATAGAAAATACTTTCAGAATATTAGAATGATAAAATAAAACTCATTCTTCTTTTATTGACATACATATCAAATTAGAAATTTCAGTGCCATCATCAACATCATCATCATCATCATAACAACCACTCCTCTATGCTTGTATGGATCAAAAGGAATTCATTGAAGCTGATTTTCTATAGCTTGATGCCTTCCTATAATCACTCCTTACTTGTTGCCAAACAAGTTAATATTTCCCATGATCAGACATGTTTTTTGCAGAAGACTGGGTATTAATGGCATTGCTTATATGATGGTGATACTATGTTAGAACCATCATGTGATGACAAAAACAGGGATGCAAATACCTCTACACACACCCACACATGTATGTATGTATATATATATATATATATATATATATGTGCATACATATAATATACATATAAATATA
>NC_068982.1:132497225-132503984 GCF_001194135.2 Octopus bimaculoides
CTAAAAACAGAAACAATTCCTATCATAGTAGGTGCCTTAGGTATAATAAAAAAATATTCAGACAAATACATAACAAAACACCAGGACTTACAAATATATATAACATACAGAAAATTGCACTACTGGGCACTGCACACATCCTACGCAAAACACTTTCAATACAGTAACCATAAGAGCATCACAGCAAACCACAGCACATACCCAAGGCACACAGAGCTGTGCTCGGTAGTGAAGTGAAAGCACGTTATAAAAATAAAACTACTGAACAATAATAATAATAATAATAATAATATATGCATATATACACACATACATGTACATGCCTACATGTATATATATATATATATACATGCATATATGGGTACATGATGTCAAAAAGAAAAGTAAACAAAATGAGAAATGCAAACAAAAAAAACAAAAACATAGAAAACGAACTTTTTCAATCTAAAGGTCTTCACCCACGTAAAGTATTGTTATCTGTTTGGTGGGATATGAAATGTTTAGTCCACTTTAAACTTTTAAACCTAAACTAAATTATAACAAAAGGGATCTACTGCAATCAGCTTGAGCAGCTTAAGTCAGCTCGAGAAGAAAAACAACTGTCTTTAGTTTCAAGGCAAAAGGTGTTCTTCCATCAGGATAATGTTTGGCCACATACAGCAAGAATGATATTCCAAAGGCTGGAGCAGTTTGAACGGGAAATGATGCCTTACCCACCATATTTGCCAGGCATTGCCCCATCTCATTATCATTTATTCCACAGTCTTCAAAATCATTTGGACAGAAATGATATGAATTCTGTAGCTGGAGGAGTATTTTTTGTCATAGACAAGTGAATTTTGGAAGAGGGGCCTTGCAAGTCTATCAGACAGATTGAAGAGCATTGTAGAAAATGAAGGAGAGTATATTTTAGATTAAAAAAGAACTTGGTTTATCTTAATTTTGAAAATGAAAATATAAAAAGACTGCATTTTTTTACGGGATGACCCAATACGTATATATATCTTTTACTTGTTTCATTTTTTATCTTTTACTTGTTTCAGACTTTGGACTGCAGCCATGCTTGAAGGGTTCATAGCTAAACAAATACTTATATCTGAGCCTGGTACTTACTCTATCAGTCTCTTTGCTGAACTGTTATGCTACAAGGTTGTAAGCAAACCAGCACTGATTGTAAGCAGTGGTAGTGGAAAAACACAAACACAGATAGCAAACACACATACACACACTCACACACACACACACACACACACACACACACACACACATATATGTGTGTATACATATATATGTGTATATACAAATATATATGTGTATGTACATATATATATACATATACATACACATATGCATGTACACACACACACACACACACACACACACACACACACACACTCACACACATAGTAGTTTTTTTTTCTTTTAGTTTCTTTTTTCCAAATCCACTCATATGGCTTTGTTTAGTGGAAGACACTTGCCCAAGATGCTGTGCAATGATACTGAAGCCAAGATTACAAGGTTGGGAAGCAAGCTTCTCAACACACAACCAACCCTATACATAACATTGATTTCAAATTTTGGCACAATGCCAGTAATTTCCGGGGAAGGGATAAGTTGATTACAATGAACCCCCACCACCACCACCACCACCACCACTGTTCAACTAGTATCTATTTTATTGTCTGCAAAAGGATGAAAGGTAAAGTTGACCTCGGCAGAATTTGAACTCAGAACGTAAAGATGGATGAAATGCCGCTAAGCATTTTGCCCTGCATGCTAACAATGCTGCTTACCCCTATATATAACATTAAGAACTTGTATGTACACGTGTGTGTATGTGTGTGATTATCATGAGCATTCTTGCTATTATTAACTATTCCAGTATCATCATGCAGGCCAGGGTGGTGCGGGGAGAGATCTATTCAACAGCTCATCTCACTGGACTTATTTTTATCTTCTTAAAAGAAAATTCAAGGTTATTATTTCTATCAATGGAGAAAGCCATCTATCCAAAATAAAATGGATCAAGTCCTGTTTATGGTGGGATTAATTGCATACTGCCTGTTTAATTTGACAGGAGCTTGATAATGGCAGAAGACATAATGAGTCATTATGGAGATCAGATGAGAATATACGATCAAATAAAGATTCCTCAAATGCTGTTTGACTTGCTAATGGCTTGTAAGGACTATATTTTAAATCAACTGGGAATCAACATCAAGCCATAGAATTCTTATAAATTTAGTAAATATAAAAAGCCTGTCATAGGTGCAGGCATGGCTGAGTGGTTGAGAAGTTTGCTTCCCAGTTGTATTGTTTCAGGTTCAGTCCTACTGTATGGCACTTTGAGCCTTTAAGCAAGCGTTTTCTAAAACAGCCTCTGGTGGATGGAATTTGATTGCTGGAAGTTACACAAAATCCCATCACATACACACACACACACACATACATGTGAATATGTATATATATATATATATATATATCATCATCATCATCATCATCCTCATCATCGTTTAACGTCTGTTTTCCATGCTGGCATGGGTTGGACAAAGAATAAGTCCTAGGGTCGATTTGCTCGACTAAAGGCGGTGCTCCATCATGGCTGCAGTCAAATGACTGAAACAAGTAAAAGAGTAAAAGAGTAATTGTCCCCTTGGATCAATTGTTTCATGGGTCACATGTCTCAGCCTGGAACTACAAAGTGTTTAATCTGGTACTTTTCAGTTTTTGCCAAGCACTTCTCAATCTCCCATTCTTTTTCATTCATGTTGCTTCAACAAGCTTCCTTAAGTTACCACATCAGACCAAGTTACTAATATCACCTTTTAAAAAGGAGCATTTGTTTATGTTATTAACAACTAAAGCCTAACCCTGTTTATCTGAAATCTTCAATGTCTGTGTTTTGTTTCTTTTTTAGTAGTGAAACAATAAGTGTGTCATGTTACATGTCACCACAAAAATTTCTCATAAGCTAGAAATAATAGGAATGTGTTAATCTTTTGTTATAACTAACAGCTTGGACCAATCAACAAATGAATATATTGAAAATGTCTTAGAATTATGAGAAGTGAAAATATCAACAAAAGAAACACCAATAACAGCACTGAAAGCAGTAACCATAGCATCATCATTCATGACTTGTATAGAAAACGATGCTAATAATCATAGTAATGACTGTTTATTGAAGGAATGGTAAAATAATTGAAGCTATTCTAAGCCAACAAACATACAGATGGTAATGGTGGTGCCGGTGGTGGTGGTAGAAGAGCAACATGATTGTATGTGCATAAAGTCAATTTATACATACATAGATGTAATTCTATACACATCCAACCCATGCCAGCATGGACAACGGACGTTAACTGATGATGAAGATGGTGATGATACACATGCACGCACACACACACACACACACACACACACACACACACATGAATATATATGTACACATATATAATATACATATACATACATACACATACACATTACATATTACATACATATGTACTTGACTGGCAAGTAAAGGCGTGAAATGTCAACATTCATGCATATACACACAAATGCATGCATGCACACACACACAAACACTCACACACACACACACACACACACACACGAGTATTGAAAACTGTTTAATTTGTTTCATGAGAAATTATTTAAATGCTCCAGTTGTCCATAACTTACATCTTAAAGAATACGTCAATTTTCATAGAAGTGATTCTTACAAGATATTGTATACACCTATAGCCATACATGCTCTTGTATACAGTTTTGAAATATTCAGGTAGTAAGGTACATAAAAACAGTTATGCTTGAGACATATATTTATATGCAGCACAAAATACAGATTTTAAAATAAAGAAAAAAATATATATAATCGAAGAGCATTATGCAATATCTTATCTCAGCAGCTGTTTCAAGAGACTGAGCTTATGTGATAAACTATATTCATAGGTGATATATACATGATATCATAAGTATGCAACCAGCAACAAGTCCAGATGAAATTATTATCCTTCTTAGCTATATTACTCATAACATGTCATTGAAACATTTAATACATCCGTATGTTTGTTGGTTGTGAAGCTTCAAACATTCAAACATTTAATATATGTCAGTTACATTCAAGGACTTCTATTGTATTAATATACTATTTCATGTTCATTTATGGGCTTCATTGGTCTTTCATTTCTAGTATTAAAGACCTCCTTTTAGACCGGGTTATCCACAGCATGTACTACTAAGACTCTCTCTCTCTCTCTGACCCACACTTTATCAACTCTGATATGCTTCACATTTTTGATATGCACCACTTCACTTGCCTCATCTGTGCATTTAGGACCTGCTTGCTACTATATCTAACATTGCACATTCCTGCACAAAATAATAGCATCCCTCATTACTCCCTAACCTTGTGCATATATATATCATCCACTTTCAATCCAGTCAGTTGACATCAAATTTAAACTTCTTCTATTGAGAGAGACCTTATAAACGATCTCTACTGGACAGTGATAGGGCAAGGGCTCTCAGTACATGAGGATGCTAAGACATTTTTAGTGCTCTCACCTTAATTAACAAGTATGCTAGGTCAGAGGAAATTCTATATCTTTTTACACTTGCAACTGTCCTTTCATTGCTCCCACCTTGCTATGCTTCTGCTAATGAACAACAGCAGCATAGACACTTTTAACACCACAAAGACACGATCATTGTTCATATGAAAGAAATAATCATGTAATTTACCCTCTTTAGCATAGAAACAGTACACAAATAAATGCTAGTTCCTAATGATCTCTATTCATCATTCCTGGTGATCTTAAATATATAATGTAGCAAAAACTGTATCCCAGAGAGTAGTCTTTTTCATTAGGGAGAGAAAATACTTCAGCTTTAATTAGCAGCTGACTATTTAGAGAGATCACTACTCACAACGAAATATTACTTTCAATGTTCTTGCAAATACTGATGTACAGACATTGAAATTGGTCAATTGTATCGATTTCACTAGTCTTGGAGATCCTGCAAAGGTTAAAAGTACTACATCATTCTCAGGACAAAACCATATTATCTTGTCTTATAATCATATTATATATAACATTTATTCCATTAATGGTCAGTAATCCTACTTTAATATAATTATTGTGCACTAATGGAACCCTATTTCAGACCTATGAAAAGTAAATTGCAATCAAGTTTATATTTCAACTGGTTTGGTCTCTGAGCATTGTTAGCTGTCACTCAGGATTCTGTATTTTTAATGCTAAAAGCTTAGAAGTTATTCAAATTTACATTTTAGTAATGGCAGCCATATTAAGGTGATATCAATATTGTGTTTATCAGCTGGGTAATCTATAGGAGTTATAAGCATTGTTTCTTTGATTTATCTAAGATTTAACTGTTGATATTTATCTTAATAACACCTTATAATCTCATTAATTCATCTCATTAATACGTTGCATTCCACATCTGATTCTGGACATAATTTGCTATGTCACTCTAACAAGAGAGCTTAACCCTTCTTTTGAAATATACAGCTTTTATCTGAATAAGTTTTGAAATTAGTAATTATCAAGGTGGTGTTTGGTACATAAAGTAAAAGGGGATTTCCATGGAATATTTCAATTTAGATCACTTTAAAACAGAAAGTTTGTATTATAGAACCAGCGGTGGTCGCAAGCAGGTTGGTATCAAAAGAATTAAGTAGTATAATTTTCCAAAGTTTCTTTAAGAAGGTGTAAAGACAAAGATTTTGAGGAAAGGAATAAATGAATGTTGTAACGTTCATGTCTCTCTGAAAAACATGAGAGAATAAAGTGAAGAAAACAGGCTTCAACTATGAATCAAAACTTGTTTTTTTTTAAAGCCTTTAGCATTTAAACAAGCCATACCTCTCTCAAATAGTCAACCGCTTTTATATTCAAGCTAGCAAGATCCTGCCTCTCACACTTTCCCTACAATTTCATTTTGAAAATATACAATAACATCATTGAAATTTCAGCAAGATGATAAAAGATTAGTTGAAAACAATGTGAATAAATAAGCATTACATTTGACAGAGTAATCTGAATGCTAAAGGGTTAAATTATAAGAGGTGATTGCAGTATTGTTCATTGAAGGTTTCCAACAGACATTTGCTGGTTTTTCTAATGGTGAAAGTGGAAAGGAAGTGTTTATAATTTGATGCAGAACAAATATCTCAAACTACTTCATTTGCAAAGCACAGGTTGTCTTTTCTTCTCTGATGTTTATATCTTTCAATATCTTTTTTATATCTGCAAAAGATATATATACATTCGTGCATATTTATACACACATATACATATATTTGTGTATGTAGATATGTGTGTATGCGCACGCACGCGCGCATGTGTGTGTGTGTGTGTCCCTTCCTTCTTGGCTTTGGCTTCCTACTTTGTCACTGTGCATCCATCTCTCCCCTACCCCACATGAACTCCCTATTTTTCATCTATCTATAGTTTTATTATACTACTGATCTCCACTCTTTTTTCTTCTGCTATTTATCACATTCACCATGCTAACCCACTCCAATTTCTTTCACCTTGCCCTCACTAAAAAAAGAACCCAACATATATGTACCATCAACCACTCCTTCACCCTTGCTGCATTCACTTTTATCTCCATCTCTAACCATCAGTCACACTACTTTCAGCCTCTTGAGGATTTACTCATTCACCCTTCCTGTTCCTCTGTCCCCTGCACACACACACACACACACACACACACACACACACACAC
>NC_068982.1:132504232-132505173 GCF_001194135.2 Octopus bimaculoides
TATATATATATATATATATATATATAGATAGATAGATATATATATTAGAGAGAGGCAGAGAGAGAGAGAGAGAGAGAGAGAGAGAGAGAGGGAGGGAGACAGGCAGAGAGATTATATATACTCACATAATTTATTATTCAGTATTATCACAACTGTCTGATGAACAATCATGTCAAGTTCTGAGTAAAATTTCTGAAAGCTCTTTGTCAACTCTAAGAAATAGTAAATTACTCTACCTTTGGTATTTGAGTACTATTTTCTCCACTGTGTTTTGCATCTATGAGCCGATTTGTGTGTGTGTATATATGTATATATATATATGTATATGTATATATCATCATCATCATCAACATCATCGTTTAACGTCCACCTTCCATGCTAGCATGGGTTGGACAATTTGACTGAAGACTGGCGAACCAGATAGCTACACCAAGCTCCAATCTAATCTGGCAGAGTTTCTACAGCTGGATGCCCTTCCTAACGCCAACCACTCCGAGAGTGTACTGGGTGCTTTTACGTGCCACCAGCATGAAGGCCAGTCAGGAGGTACTGGCAACAGCCATGCTCAAAATAGTGTATTTTACGTGCCACCTGCACAGGAGCCAGTCCAGTGGCACTGGCAACAACTTCGCTCAAATATCTTTTCACGTGCCACCAGCACAAGTGCCAGGAAGGTGACTCTGATAACGATCACACTCAAACGGTGCTATTTACATACCACTGGCACAGAAGCCAGACAGCTGCTCTGGCAATGATCACGCTTGGACGGTGCTCTTAGCGCTCCACTGGTACTAGTGCCAACACGATTTCGAATTCACTTGCCCCAGGTCTTCGCAAGCCGAGTTTAGTGTCCAATGAAGGAGAGGTTGGCATGGGTGCCAGTTGTCGAATTTGGTTCGATTTCGATTTCACTTGCCTCAACTGGTCTTCGCAAGTGGAGT
>NC_068982.1:132505759-132514861 GCF_001194135.2 Octopus bimaculoides
TATATATATATATATATATATATATATATATATGTATGTATATGTATATATGCAGCTTTTATCTTTTACATGTTTCAGTCTTAGACTGTGGCCATGCTGGGGCATAGTATTGAAGAGTTTAATTGAACAAATTGTCTCCAATACATCTATTTTTTCAAAATCTGGTACTTATTCTATCAGTCTATTTTCACTGAACCATAAGTTATGAGGATGTAAATAAACCAACACTGGTCGTCAAGTAATGGTTGGGAAGCAAACTTCTTACCATACAGCCACACCTGCACTGGGCTTTTGCACAGTTTCTGTCTCCAAAATGTCACTCGCAAAGTATTGGTCAAACTATAACAATGGTAGAAGCAAAGATACTTACCCAAAGTGCTACAGAGCATGATTGAACTTGGAGCTACATAATTGTGACACAATCTGTTTAATATTGCAGACATATTCCTACTCACTAACTCTCTCTAAAAAAGTATCATTTAAATGTATGCCTCTCAATTTTTAAAAATATTATTTATATTTGTAAAAATTTTTGTAATCGGTACATTTTATGTAAATGTGATATTGAAACTTTTAATTGATTGTAAAAAGTAGCTTTATCTACAATCTGTTAGAACATTATAATGCATATTTTAAATGATCTTTCATTAACAATCAATATCTCTATTGCAGTAATGTAAACTACATCTTTAATCTGTAGATTATTCTAATTGGGTTATTTAGATGCTTACAGATTAAGGAACAAACAGCTATTTAATCTGTTAACTAGCTGATGATGTTTTCACATATTGTATTAGTTAGCATATCCATTTATAATCTTTATCTGATAAAACCTCATTTGTTTAAGAGGAAATGTAAAAAGAAAAATTATAAAATTATATTGAATCAAATAGCAATCCATAAACATGTACTTTGGTGATATTGTTTTCTTTTGTCAAAAGCACAAGATAATTTATGGTAAAGGAGGGATATAAGTGATTACATTGGCCACACTGTATCACTGGTGTTTATTTTATTGATGCCAGAGAGAGATGAATGATGAAGGCAAACTTGGCAGGGTTTGAAGTACTTACTCCTGAGATTATTCACTCAACAGATTAATTGATAAATAGTAAACTTCACTTATTTCATTTTCATTCAACTATAACTAGATTAACACAACATAAAAGTACTTGCCTCAAAAATTGCTTTGTAGTCCAGCTCATTATGAAAAACAAGAAAGCCTCTTCCTCTCCCACTAGCCTGACTAGTCAGCCTTGGATTTTTATCTCATTTTGAAAATTTTTTCTATATATACACATGCTGATATATGACCTACGTTGGACTCCTCATTTGCATAATCACCAAACCTGGAGCTTAACTATAGTCTGTCCATAGCATTTACTCAGCATTACCTGACACCTTTGGGTCTTATTGACACCATTACCTCCCATAACCTTTATACATATATATATATATAGTAACACAAAGGGAGGAATTTCGATCATCCCCATGTGGTGAGTTGTAATGCAAAAAATATAAAGAAAATAAATAAAGGAAAATGCACACACTTTACATAATCTTAATATATATTTGAATATATTTTAAATATATTTTGTATTGTATTTGTTGACCTGTTTCACTTTTGCTAATCATGACATTGAAATTATTGTAATTTCGTATTTTCTTAAGAAAATTTTGGTCCGTGTTGTATGTGGAGAAGTTTATGAATGAATGATACAACAAGTAGAAAAATCTAAGGAGAGGTAATTGGTGATCGTTATTATTGGGGACAAGGGAGGTAACTGATCATCTTTTGGAGAAGGAATAAATATGTGCAAAAACTTGTAAGCTGAAGTAGTTAGAAAAAATATGTACAGTGATGGGTATGTGATCATGAATTAAAATATATACTGAGATCAAAGTTGGTTATGCTTTCACATTTAAACACGTTCTGTATTTTTCGATGAACAAATTTTCTTTATTAGTTTGGTCGGATATTACCTGCACATCTCTCTATGTGTTCAATCAAAGGAATTTGTCCATATTGTGGAATCCGAATCTGCTCCTTATGAAGTGTGGTTCCACATTTCAGCGTCGTACTTGTCTGTCCTATATAGTTATGTCCACAACCTGTGCAAGTTATAACATAAATTAGATTCTCAGGAGCACAAATGAAGTTGGTTTTAATTGTGAACCTCTCTCCTTGTTTGAATAGGAATTCCAAGCCTTCCAGTAGGTTGGAGCATACTCCACAGTTTGGGCGTCCACATTTTGTAACTGTTGGTTTCGTGGTTGTTGTGTAAAGCTTCACATTTGTGAAAAGTCTTTTTAGCAATTTGTGTTGCTTTTTGCATTTGATGAATTTATATGTTTTCAGAATGTTGTTCATTTTTGGGTCTCTAGTGAGTAAAGGGAGATTTTGGACAATAATGTTGCATGCCTCATTGTTTCTAGGGTTGTGGGTTGATATATACAGTAGAGTTTTGATATGAAGTGTGGTATTATGTTTTGATGTCTAATGTGTGTGTATGTGTATACACACACACACACACACACACACACACACACACACACACACACACACACACACACACACACACACACACACACACACACACATATATATATATATATATATATATGTGTGTGTGTGTGTGTGTGTGAGTGTGTATGTATATATACACACATGCACACATATAAATAGATTGACGTAAATACAATTCATGTGTATTTGTAAAGTGATTCAAAGATACTGGTAGGTTTCATTGAAGAGCCTTGCTTCGTAAATGGATTACCTTCACTCAGGGCAAATGAAGCTATCTCATTTGGTGGAAGTGAGAGAGAGAGAGAGAGAGAGAGAGAGAGAGAGAGAGAGAAAAGATACTGGCACCATCCTATGTCAATTCCTGAATTGAAGGGAGGAATATATCAAACTAGGCTAAGCTACCAAGAAGTAAAGGAGGAAGAGAGAAGAAATTTATTCTATGATTTCAACCAAACTACAATTCAATTCATGGAAAATCACAGAAAGGGCAAAACAAAGATTAAGGATTAGAAAATCTCATGATATATGGGGAAAAACAAACTATTGAAGTTTTAAAGCAGAATAACTACACGTCGATGAAAGAGAGAGAAGTTGGGTTCAAGTATCGTATGTACTCCTAAGTTTTCAACAAAACAGTTTAGACAAATGGAAATGAGAGTGCCTGACTGGTACACATCATCATCAACCCCATTTGACATCCATTACACATGCACTAGGACTCTCAGAGACAGTTACTCAGCTTCCATAATGTATAAATGACAAAGAACACAGCATAAATAACACAGCATAATGTATAAGTGACAAAGAACAAAGTCTATCGTAGAGTTACTTATTTACAGCTAAGGGATCTGGAGCAATAAGAAAAACATGTTTTGCTCATGAACGCAATGAACTTTCCAGTCCAGGAATCAAAACCACAATCTTGTGATCATAAGCACAACACCTTAACCACTAAACCATGTGCCATCACTGGTATACTCCACCTCCTAATATTCAATCCTCAACCAAGCAACATGTTTTAAACATGTATATATTTTGAAATAGTGCATCTTTTAGCTTGCATGCTGGGTTTTGGTACAAAGAGAATTTTAAGCAGTTTTCAAACTTTCAGCAAAATGCAAATTAACTTAGTTGCATGAAATAACTAATCAGCATTTTCTATGTAACTTATATGCTCCTACCTCTTCAAAGAGTGGTCAGGTTAAAAAGAAATTGATGAGGGTTAATGGTTTTCCCACGCAACATGTTTTAAATGTCGAAATATATTTCAATATTCTTAAATTTTAAAACGTTTTTTTGTTAGAAAACTGAATCTTTCTCTCTCACTTTCTCCCTCACACTCACATGTATACATATGTATGTATCATTATATTTATATCTTAATGTGTGTGTGTGTGCGTTTGTGTGTGTGTGCATGGGTGTGTGTGTGCCTTTTTAAGAATCTTAATGAGGTGTATATTTTTGAATAATCAGTATGTAACTGAACTGTATTGGCCCTGAAGACATTCTAACCCAAAATAATCTTCACAGCAAGACTACATTAACATTCAGAAAATATATTACTATATATTTTGAGTGATGGAATATTTAATCAGCCTTACTATTTAACAATATGGCTGATGGATGTACCTCAGGGAATCGTTTTGCATATTAAATACACATACATTAAGGTTTCACATATATAATCTACTGAACTGGAAAACTTTGATTAATTGAGATTATTCATGCAAATAGAAAGAAAAAAATCACTATCTGAAGATAACTGAAACCTTAAAAGCAACAAAAAAGGGAAATAACTCCAACAAAATCAGTTAACTGAATTTTTTTGAGAAAATAAAGTTGTTGCTGATGGAAGTGGATCTTGTCTTTGAACTAAGTGGTAAAAGTAGACATGCTTTGGTTTTATGAGACCTCTTCAGTAACATGGTTTACTCAGTTGGTAATGCTTAGAAGTGATCAACATGTTTATGATAATACAAGGAATGTAGTATTTTGATAAAGACTATTTACAATTTAGCTGAGGGAAAATATCTCAAGGGAACATTCTGCTTACTAAATGCACATACAACATAGCCTCAAACATGTTAAAAACTGAAATGATCCATGCAATATGGAAACAAAAATTCTCTCTTATAGTGTTTAAAAGAAATAACTCAAGCATGAACTGCTAATCAACTTTTGGAAAATTTTGCATGATTGTGTGATTAGCAAGTTAACTTTGTAACCTTTTGATGGTATAGTATGAGATAGAGGAAGAATTTTGTTTATAGTCATGCTTCATCACTCACAACTCTTATCGGCTTCTGTTGTCTTTACTTGTCAGTAGCATGTTGTCACCTACTTCTCACTGATTGCTGACCCAATGAAGCCTGTCTCTGTGCTCCTCTGACTCTGTTTTCCTATTTTCAGTTTGCTACTCTTTTTATAAGCTGTGATTACCAAAATCAAAGCTTTATTGATTTTTCAGTCAACAATTATGGATTTGTTAGAGTTTTTGTTGACATCAGTCATAGAATATGACCTGTAGTTGTTGAATACCAATGGATAAATTTTTCTTGATGTCACCACATCTGCAAGATCAGATTCCAAAAATTTCTAAAAAAAATATTGGTAAGATTTTTGCTGACATGGCAAAATACTGAATACAACATTTTGTATTTGGAAACCAAAATGTTTCAAGTTTGAACATTGGTATAGATTTGCTATAACCACTCAATACAAGCAACAAAACCCTTGTAACAAATATTCCTCCATAATCTATGCCTATTTCCAAAAAGAACATCGATTTTAGATTGTGATACGTTATGGCAGTTTATATGATACTAAAATACTGCAAACAGGTTGAAAATCAAATACAGGCAGCAGTAATTTTCAGAAACCCAAAGTGTTACTCATAAAGCTAATAATTAGGAAGGAAAAAACAACACATAAAATAAAATTATATTCCCTGAGATCAATTCCAGAAGAAGCCTAAACTAACATAGCAGCTCCTTGTAGAATTGAACTGAAGAAAACAATACATCATGCTCCAGGCATGTTGAGGAAGAAGAAAAAGACAAAAGATACATTACCAAAGTCATCTTATTCATTCTTGACAAATTTACTTCTTTCAAACATGGATTCAAAGTATTACCAAACATAAAAAAATGACATTCTGATCCCCTTTGTTTCAATACTAAACAAAACTTGAATTGAACTCTATTGGTAAACATCATCATCATCATCATCATCATCATTTAGCGTCCACTTTCTATGCTGCGATGGGTTAGATGGTTTGATTGGAATTGGTAAAACAGGGAGCTGCACCAGGTTCCAGTCTAATTTGGCATGGTTTCTATGGCTGGATGCCTTTCCTAATGCCAACCACTCCAAGAGAATAAGGGGTGCTTTTTACATGCCACCAGCATGGGTGCTTTTACGTGCCATTAGCACAGGTGCCAACTGGTAACGCTTTTGGAAAATTGCTGATATCACATACATGACACAAGCTAAGTCACTAATTTTATCTTTGATCTACATGAAGATATTGAATTTGCTTTGATTTCAATGAAGATATTGAATTTGCTTGCACCAGTGTCCAACTAAATACCACTGTATAGATTTAATCACATACTTAATAAATATAAAGTCACATGCTTCAAATTCAATGCATTATTCTGAAAGTGTGTTATGAGAAGTTTACCATGTTCATAAGTAAAATCCTAGAAACACATGCATCTTATATATTTCAGTGTGAGCATGAGTGTGTGTGTGTGTGTGTGTGTGTGTGTGTGTGTGTGTTGGCATGGTCAATGAAAAATAGTTTAGTTAATACACATAGCAGAGTTTATATGCTCAAAGCTGACAGTATATTCATATTTCTTTACTGTCCACAAGGGGCTACACACAGAGGGGACCAAACGGATTAAGTCGATTATATCGACTCTAGTGCGTAACTGGTACTTATTTAATCGACCCCGAAAGGATGAAAGGCAAAGTCGACTTCGGCAGAATTTGAACTCAGAACGCAGTGGCAGACGAAATACCGCTAAGCATTTCGCCAAGCGTGCTAACGTGTATATTCTGTGTATATTCGGCGAGCTGGCTGACAGTATATTCTGTGCATTACTCTGGGTTTCTCTTGGTTATTAATTTGGGTGGCAATCTTTTTGCCACACAAATGCACCATGTACTCACATATCTATTATTACTTATATAACACAAGAGAAATATACATACTCACATTTCATAAATTTATAACACAGCCTTTGTTAAACAAAATTAAAATGCCATAATACATTCGGTAATATACTTCCAATGAAGCTGCACCTGTGTTGATCAAGTGTAAAGATTTGTAACAGAATTACAAGTCTTTACTCTCAACGTATTTTTTCAGCTAGTTTTCATTTAAATAAATACTGTGCTGAAAGATGTTTCGAAAAGATTAACCACATACCAAAGAAACTTATGTATATATATATGTGTGTGTGTTTTTGTGTCTGTTTGTCCCCCAACATCGCTTGACAACCGATGCTGGTGTGTTTACGTCCCCGTAACTTAGCGGTCCGGCAAAAGAGACCGATAGAATAAGTACTAGGCTTACAAAGAATAAGTCCTGGGGTCGATTTGCTCGACTAAAGACGATGCTCCCGCATGGCCGCAGTCAAATGACTGAAACAAGTAAAATAGTGAAAGAGTAAATTAACTTATCAGCTAGTTCAATACCAAAAAATTTTCCAAAGATAATAGATTTGTTTCAATCTCTCACGTAAAAATAGATATAAAATGAATGTTGAGTGACTACTTAATAAGTTACAATTAATAATGGCATAAAATAGTAAATTAAACAACAAGGTGCATTCTAGAAACCAAGCTATAATTAGAATGTGTAAATACGTTTTTAATTTCAAATAAGATAATTGAAATTATCAGAAATAGACTGATAAATTTAACTCACATAACTCCATCACATGTCACACAAATTACCAAATGTACAACACACAAAATATCTCTTTCAGCTATTAAAGATTAGTCCTAAAACATCCTTATAAATATATGTATATATATATATATATATATATATATATATATATAAATATATATACACACGTATATGTATATATATATATATGTATATATGTATGTATACATACATATACACACACACACACACACACACACACATATATATATATGTATATATATGTATATATATATGTATATGTGTGTGTGTGTGTGTGAATTTATTTAGATAGATATAGATATATATGTAGATTGACATATATACATATATATATATATACAGGGTGCGATGGGTAAATTGTTGCCATTTTATATTTTTAATTTCGTGCATGTACATTGTTTGTTTTTCATTTTGTCAACTAATAGGGTCAGCTGGGTACTATCTGTGAGAAAAACAGCACCAATGGCACAATTTGCTTTGCCAGAAATTTGGAATCGACATGCTGTACTGCTTGGCATTCGTGCCAGAAGCTTCAATATTTCAGAGCACTTTGTTGTCACTCTGAGGACAGTGCTGAGGATTTGGAAACAGTTGGATGAGTCTAATGGTGATTATGAAGGTATCACAGCTCGGAAAACTCACTCTGATCGTTCTGATAAGAAAAAAACTCCTGAATTTGTTGGTGAGATCCAGGCCATGATTGTCAACGCAATCAGGTCCATCGCCAGGGACACTCAGGAGTGTCTGAGTTTCTTACCAGGCAGGTAGTGCATGAAAATATTCGGTATTCTTCATACAAGATGTGAAAGCGCCAATTTTCATCCCAAGTCATCAAGGACAAGAGGAAAGACCATGCTACGAAGTTTTTGAACAAACTCAAGCATCTCCTCCAACTGAATATGTTTTTGTTTTTCTCAGATGAGAAAAAATTCTGCCAGGATCAGATGAACACACAGAGCAACCGTCAGCTTGCCATGTCCCCAAAACATGTACCAAGAGTGATAAAAATCAAACATTCAGTTAACTACATGATGTTTGGCGTAATCACTTGTGACGGTGACATTATGCCTCCACTCATCATCCCACACGGCCTCAGACTCAACACGGAGGCTTACATCAAGTGCCTGGAGGAGGTAGTGCTGCCCTGGATCAAGAGGATGGCTGCTGGAAGACTCTGTGTTTGGCAACAGGACTCTGTACCATGCCACACAAGCAGGAGAACCTAGTCGTTGCTATCAGACAATTTCTGCAACCACATCTGCAACTGGCCACCTAACTCCACAGACTGCAACCCCCTTGATTATTATGTGTGGAGTGCAGCCGAGTATTAGACCTACAAAATTCCCTGTAACACTAAAGGTGAACTGAAGGCAAGTATTATGGCAGCAGTCACCAACTTAAACAAGGAGACCACCCAGAAGAGTTGCAGGAGATTCCGAAGTCGTCTAGAAATTGTGGTTGAAGCCAAGAGAGATTTTTACTGAATAAATTTACTTTTTAGTATGTCAAGATATTTTCATGTACTTTTAAAATGATGAATCAGTGTCATTTTCATTTTTGTGTAATATAGACAACAATTTATTCATCACACCCTGTGTATATAATAATATATATATATTTACATTTATATATA
>NC_068982.1:132514978-132529340 GCF_001194135.2 Octopus bimaculoides
TATATATATATATGTATATATATATATATAGGATCTTTCTGATTTGACGGGCAACACTTGTTTTCTTAACGAAACACTTTCAAACTTGGGATACTGGTAGAATGTGTCATATAAAACATCTTTTTCTCTTAGCTTTCTTAACAAAAAATTATATATTACAAGTTATTTCATGTTAAAGTTGTTGTATTTCTGTAATTTCAACTAATCACTGACGTCTATTCACCTGAATACAGTTACTGCTGTTTTTATAAACAATAAATTTTTGCCGGTGTCAAGTGTGTTATTCCCTGTTTAATTATATCATTATTCTCTAGTATGGGTTTAGGGTTTTAGGATTAGGGTTCGGGTTATGAGTGAGGTTATGGCAAAAATAAAACGGCACTAATTTTATTCAAGGGAAAAGATCCCATGACACCGTTGTTTACATTCCACGGCAGTAATTATTTTCACCTCAATAGACGTCAGTGATTGGTTGAAATTACCGAAATACGACAATTTTTTACATGAAATAACTTCGAATACAAAATTTTTTATCTGTTCTATAACACAAAATATACGAGTATACAAAGTTTGAAAGTGTTTCGGTACCAAAAACACTACATAAAACATTAATGAAAAGTGTTGCCCGTCAAATCAGAAAGATCCTATATATACATACACACACATATATATATATATATACATACATATATGTACATACATAAATGTACATATATATTCATATATATATACATACATAAATATATGCATACATATGGTATATATATCTAATATAGTAAACGTGTAAACTAATTTCTGTGAGTCAGTGTGTCACACTGAGACCCCTCTCTCTCACTATTCAAGGACACTCCTACTATTCCTCATGATGGGGTGAGAGTAATAGTAGACGGTGAAGGCGGTGGCGAAGACAGACAGACAGAGAGAAAGAAGAAAAGGGAGGGAAAGAGAGACAAAGAAATTTAGGGAGAGTTGATGTTTTATTAAAAGTAGTAGTGTTGGTGGTGGCAGTGGGAGTAATAATAAAAGAGAGAGAAAGAAAGAGATGATGCACAACTTTGTTTAACTATGTCTCTTTGACAGAAATTCCTGTCGCCAACATACAGTAACATTATTATTTTTGTATTCTTTAAGACACACACACACACACACACACACACACCACACACACACACACACACACACACACACACACACACACACACACACACATATATAATACGCTTTAATTGAAATAAAGTTTCCCCAAAATTAAACATATCATAGTATGTCAGTGCGTCACACTTTTTCAACTTCAATAAATCCTTTCTACTGGAAGCACAAGGCCTCAAATTTTGAGGGAAGGGATTAAGGCAATTACATTGTCCTCAGTACGTAACTGGTACTAATTTTAATGACCCAGGCAATACTTACTCTCTAGTGTGTGTGTGTGTATGCACATCAATGTTTTCTTTTAAATTACATAGCTTCTAGTGTATATTCTTTTCTACTCTAGGCACAATGCCCGAAATTATGGGGGAGGGGGCAACGCAACTGGTACTTAATTTATCGACTCCGAAATGATGAAAAGCAAAGTCTATCTCGGCGGAATTTGAACTCAGAACGTAAAGCCAGACGAAATACCGCTTGTGCGTGTGCTTGTGTGTGTACGTGTTTGTGTGTGTGCATATGCATGCGTGCGTGCATGTGCGCGTGTGTGCACGCGTGCGCGTGTAGAATAATTAAAGCCATATTATTTTATGCCAATTGGTATAGCTACAGAGCTTGCTGGAAATTTTACAAGAAATGGTTTTTAAGATTGAAATTATCCTGAAATTAATTGTAATTAGCCATGCGATAAAAACAAAGACACATAGATACCAAATCCATTAAAGAAAACGTTTTAAAATTTGAGTTGCCTTACTTTTCTTCACAAAAACAAAACTTATGCATGTCAAACTGAAACAAGGCAATAACATCGTTTGTATGTTTTTCTATTTAATCTTTTGTTACCGTATTTCCATTGGAATGTCTTAGCATTGTTTCAATCAATTCTGAAAATTACAAACAATTTAGTTATATAACTTTGCTGGTGTTTGAAACATAATTAGCACGAAGTTTGGATGAAAGATTTTAATTTAGGTCACTTTATGGTAGGATGTTTGTAATGAAGAAACAGGGAGTGAGTTGGTGCCGAAAGGGTTAATTGTGCAAGTATGTACGTAAGATTAAAATCATCGTTATCATCATCAGCATCATCATCAACAGCAACATCCTCGCTATCGTTGTCAACTTTATCACTTTATCATCACAATTACCACCACCATCACCACTGCCACTGTTGCCATTGCCAGTATCATCCATGCCACTACCACGACCAACAACAACAACCGCACCACCACCACCACCACCACTATTATCATCACCACCATCACCATCATCATCGTCATCATCATCATCATCAACAACATCACAATCACTATAGTATCATAATACTAATCAACATCAACATTATAGAAATGTTTCTCATACACTGAAAACTGAATTAATTTTGTAAATCTGAAATCGGAAATAAGAAATGTGAAATGAACAGTTATATTGTATAATAACATATAAGAACAGAGACACCCTACATTAAACATTAGGCAAGTAGAATTAAATAGCTTCCGCAGAGAACACTATTCTTGCGAGTAATCCAGATGTTGAACATTTGGCTATTCTTTAGCCATTCACTTAATTGGTTATTATATATTATGTATGCAACAATGTCAATAAACAGCAACACCCAAATATTAATAGTAGCTAGTATTATTGGGGTAAACGTTTGTAAGGCGGAAATATCTCTTTAAGCAACTTCTTGCATCTATCATCACTTATAGAAGGAACAACAATAGTGAATTCCACAACATTTAAAATCAGTGTATAAACGGGTGAATGAGTGACCACCTTCTGTCATGAATGACCATTGGATTGCATCTAGAAAGTTATCCTCCTCCGAGGTATAAATCCGGGCAAGGTTGTTTATGGGAGACCAGCCTTCGCCTATGCATACCAGCCTCCCTTCTCCACGCCACCAGTGTTATCCAAGGAAAAGGCAAAAGCCGATACAGTTTGTCACCAGTGACGTCGCGACTCATTTCTACAGCTGAGTGAACTGGAGCAACGTGAAATAAAGTGTCTTGCTCAAGAACACAACACAGATATTGTTAAATATAGTAGTAGTACTTGTACTTTGCTTGTACTTGCGGTGACATTCATCTGGGGTGGGTTGAGACAGCTCCAACCAACAAGTTCGCCATTTGTCCCTGGCAAGCGCTGACCACATCTGACCGCTGGCTGTGGATAGCATGGACGCCATAACCACTTGTTTCGCTGTTGATGAATAACGTGTTCAGAATTTCAGTGGGGATGCAAATTCACATGTGGTACCCGGTTACATACATGCACACTTTGTGATATTGTGAACCATAGCAGCTCATCTCATCGTTGATTGTCAACCATCATAGAGGATTCACTGACCAAGTTAACACCAGTTATCAGAGCAGACATAGCCTGGGTTTGAAGCAGGTTCTAAAGACATGTTTTAGCAAAAGCTATGAAGTGCCTCACTTCTTTGAGCACACCAGATACCAATCTAGAATTCCTAAGGGCTTGTGCAATTGCTATATGGTTGCTGAACCTACACTAGGTTCATCCGTCCTTTATTATTATTATTATTATAAGAAGAAGAAGAAGAAGAAGAAGAAGAAGAAGAAGAAGAAGAAGAAGAAGAAGAAGAAGAAGAAGAAGAAGAAGAAGAAGAAGAAGAAGAAGAAGAAGAAGAAGAAGAAGAAGAAGAAGAAGAAGAAGAATGCTGAAGTTACTGTTACTACTGCTGCTGGTGGTAGTTGATCATCTGACTGAACTAAGGAAATTATATTTCCAACGGTTTTTCAGATTGTTAAGTCCATCGAATACATCTACAATAATATATGATATATTGTATATAATATATTTGTGCTATAGAAAACTATATCCAGCAATTTCGCATAATTAGACGTTTTCCAAGCACATAAATAGTATAAGTTTTATAATTTGCATAATGTTACAATGAGTTACGCTTGCCTACCACATGCTATAACAGAAAAAATACATAATTAGGTCTGCAATATTCTCTCCAAATATCCCCATGCAATTGCCAAAATTAAATCACCTACTGATGAAGAGATCTTTGCCTCCCCAAAACAGTGGTCTATAGGGTGACTTTCATCCACCAGATGGTATCATAAAGCACTACGAGTCTCACACATTGAGGAGTTTATCTTCTGTATATGTTTGTAGCTCCTACTGTATACAATTTACATGTACGCTTTGCTAAACTGCCCTATTTCAGCCCACATGGAACATTAGATCTCTTTAATTTTCAAATATAACTTAACAATGAAGTCATGTTGTTTTTGGCCTCATGCTACTTCTGAATTCATATTTACATCACATCTACTTGTAAATGTTTTAATATTTATCTTATTTTATTTTGTGCCTCTCTTCCTGGAAGCAATTACTATCATACAATATAAGATAAAGTTTTCAAATGAAAATCTATGTTATTTCCTCCTTTCTGACTCACTGACATAATACACAGATTTTCTAATAACTTCCGTTTTCTTCCGTGGTAAAGATATTCCTGGAAGCTCGACTTGTCTTTCTTATGCGTGTGACTGAATGAAACTATTCGCAGCCAATTGTAATGCTACAGTTACCTTTTATTACATTAAATTTTTCAAATCCTGTATTAAGTGCTCTGCTCTGTCCCTCTCTGACTCTCTGATATATAACAAACTCACACACACACACACACACACACACACACACACACACACACATGTAGAATACATGGAGCAAACCGTTATTATAATCAGGGCGAATGTTATCATAATTATTAAGCCTCACTTTTGTATCTAAAATATATTAAGAATTATCGACTTGTTAGAATTAAAGCTCAAGATATTGTTGTCATAGTTTTGAGGTAAACTGCTACACAATCACTATTATTAATTTATTGCCTATAACCACTGAAGCAATGAAAGGAAAGCGTGCTAGCTACGGAGTTGTGATAGACGTATAGCAATGGTAATGGATGGCTGCTACGATTGTAATGGTAGTGATGGAATAGTAAACCGGATATGAGAATAGATGTATTGATGTATAAGAAGAACTATGTTGATTAATCAAAAGTCCGGATATCGTCAATTAATTTCTCAATGATTTACTAACTGCTAATTTTATGACGTCAAACTATTTTACTTCATCAGTCGTCTTTAAGATCGAAAGTGAGAACCAGGAATATTATCAGAAATAGTATTGTTTTTTATTTGGTATCTGTTAGTCAACGATTCTTTGACTTTTCATTTAATATAGTAAGGGAAATAATGACTTTGTAGCGAAGCCTAGAATCGAAACCTTACAGCTTTAGTAACTAGGACCAGACCACACTTAGATCAAGTGACGTATTAACTAATCAGCTTTGAAAAATATCACCCTGTATTATATGATGTTTTGTAACGTTCTAAAAAGGTCCCGAGCAAAGCGAAGTTATATAAGCAACAAGGTGGGCAAAGAAGCCGACGTGCACCACAGAGTTTAGAGAAAGTTTCAGAGAAGATAAACGAACACAGGATTGTTGGTCCCTGTTTAACGTTTGTTTAAAAGAATCTCTTCGTCTACAATGCACTTCGCCAAGCACGTACCACGAACACAATATCCTCACCTCTCTCCACACAAATAAGTAACCAGTCAATTTTTTTAGTCAAGAATAAACCAGAAGCGCACTTAGAATACACAGATAGCAAGCTCTTTAAAGAGGCAAGCCTTTTTGGTTGCTACTCAACCCTGGATTAAAAGAATCTTCGACTAAGATGGACGGAATATTTTTTCTACCTCTCACGCGAAGCTAATCTTTTCTGTTATTAATGTAACTGTGGGAGATCATTTTTCTTTGCTTAGTTGAGATTTGAAACCGAATCCACACACGACCAGGAAGTAGGTAAAACATAAAACACTGGATTGACCTTTACACGACCACCGAAGGTCCCGGGGCTCAGGTGTTTCTCATTGATCATCCAGCATAGAGAGAGATAAGACACAAGGGGGCCTGACAAGCAACAGGTGTGTGGATTTGGTTCCGAAACTCAGCTAAGCAGAGGAAAATTATCTCCCGCATAACTATGAACTACATTTGCTTCTAGCACACCACTATACACTACTGGCAAGCAACTGTGTAATCATGTAAACATTGTGTTATACTCCTGTAAAAATAAAGTAAACAACATTCGGAGTTGGCTTTATTATGGGATACCATACAGTTAAACTTCATCCCAATCAACTAAGACACAGCCCGACAACTTGTTTCAACAAGAAACAGTAAAAGTATTGCTGTTCCAAATAAGTCAGCTTGATTCCGTTGAGTAATACTAACAAATATTTACTTATGACATTGAAAAAAAAAATAGTATTCATTATTGAGAATATAGACTGTAAAAATGTACGGTCTGGTTAAGATAGTCAGACTAAGTCACATTCAAGATTGGCTGTGGCAATGTCCGTGAAAAGAACGCATTAATTAATAGACAGCGTAGGCGTTAAAAAGTAAAAAAAAATTGGATAAGAAATAAGGGAAAGACAATTTCACGCCAACTGACGAATGGGTTACCAGACGAAAATAACGAGAGAATGTTTTGTACAAATGTGTTCATGGTGGGGGGAAAAGTGTTAGATTTTATTAGATGTAATGTAGATATTAAAACAGAGAGGTTTCAAATTATTGTTGAATATTCTTGAACGACTCAAAGAAATATGTCACTAAATAATACTAAAGTAGTTTTGTTGCCTTCGATACTAACTACATTGTTAATTCAACCACGTAATGTCATACCAGCAATTAAGTCTTCAAAGAGAATTTGCACCATGATTTTAATCTAATCCAACTCTTTTTCAGAGCCAATTTGATGTAATTAAAAAACGAATTTCCTTTTTTTTTTTTATTTTGTTCGAAGCATTTTACGTATTAACAATGTCATGAAAGCATGTCTCGAAGAGTACTGTAGAGTATCTCTTATGCTATCTGTATTATTTTATCCTCATCACTCAATAACTGTTAATCTGTCTTCCTCACTTAGACGCACAGCCAAATATACACATCTACAGATACATGGTTCACTGTTGCAGTTACTATTATTCCATGTCTTGTCTTAATTGTTTCTCTGTTGCCCGATTATCGCACGCCTTCATTTTGTCACCAATAGGAATTCCTTTCTCACCTGGTCTGAGTACACTACTCGTAGCAGAAATCGAGCTAAATTACAATACAGTATTTCTATTGTTCGAATAATTTTGGAACATTCACTGTTCGACGTACAATTTGATAGAGCCCCATTCTCCCTATGAAGAGCTATTTACTAATTATCCAGAAACGGAAACATGATTTTTCGTTTCAAACTTCCAAGCTAACACACATTCTCTTGTCCATGATCATACAAATATATTAATGCTCCTATCTCACAAATACATCAATACAAAATTGTTTCATGTTTTCAATACAAAATTGCTTCATGCAAAATTGTTTCAAGACACTTCAATTAACAATATTTCCTTTATTGTTTCAACTGCGTTTTATGAACTGTTGTTAAATTATCTTTCTAGTTATTTCATATTACCATTCCAAAAGACAACCAATTTAAGGAGTGAAAATTTTGGCTTTGGTCTTTATAAACCTAGAAATGTCTAAACCCAGACAGTTTTATATTACAATTTAGCTGACAATATGCTGCAGGATAACTTTTTAAGAACAGTATTCAGAAAGATCTGTTCAAATCTGCTTTCGTACCTCTTGGTAAACAGAAAAATTATATGCATCTAATTTTAGTGGTATATTTACAAACAAATAATCGAGGTCGTCTTTGCCTTTCAGTCATTCGTGGTTGATAAAATAAAATACTTGTCACGTACTGGACGATTTGGATCAAGCTACTCCTTTAAAAATTGCCGGCCTTGTGACTAAATCAGAAACCATTTGTCAATAATATAAACAGTGGCACAGCTAGACAGCCCTTGAGTTTGCCCTCTCCACACGTCTACTCCCCCCCCCAAAGCCTGGGGCGGACTGCACCCTCCCTCTCTAGTTATGAAGTCGATGGTATAGACTGGTCCCTCAACCTTAAAAATTGCTAGCCTTCTGCCTTAGTTGGAGACCATACTTTCAAATAAACATTTAAAATTTCCTAAAGAACTATTCGAAATAGTTTTTAAAAAATTAGAGCCATGTACAGAAAATCTTGTTGACAAAGAATTAGAGGTTATTACATATGAAATTCTTGATAGAACCACAGACGATATAGAAAAAGAATTCGAAAATTGCTTAACTATTGATGAGAAATTTAAAATTGAAGCTACAATGACTGTACCGGAAATGTCAAGCTATTACTGATGTACACTTTGAAGACTATGAATCAAAACCAGAAGAAATTTCAAAAACACCGCCAAGTTGTGCTTAGAAGTCGAGACTAGAAATAGTTCGTCGTTGCGTGTAACAATCGATTAGAAGAATTTCAAAAGCAATCTAGTATGAACAATTTAATGTACAACTAAACACGGAACTGCATACAGTTTATATTGACTAAGTCTTTCGTTAAATAATTTTTGGCAATCTTAGGTTTGAAGTACATAATCTAATTGTTTACTTGTTTCAGTCTTTGGGGTGCAGCCATGCTGGGGCATTGTCTCGAAGGATTTAGTCGAACAAATCAACCCCAGTACTTATGATTTTCGTTTACTTATAAGTCTGATATTTATTCTATCCGTTTTTTTTTTACCGAACCGCTAAATTACAGGAACATAAACAAACCAACACCGATTGTAAAGTGATAATGGGGGAAAAACACTGCCACACACACATACATACACACTCACACACACACATACATATACGACGTTCTTCCATACAGTTTCCGCCAGTCAAATTCACCCACAAAACATTGGTCTATTTGGAGGCTATAGTAAAAAAAAATTGCCCAGTGTAACGCACTGAGAGACTCACTCAACTCGAAACCATGTGGTTGCAAAGCATGCTTCTTGGCCACACGGCCATGCCTTCACCTTAAAAAAACAGTATCCAATTCTTAACAGAGCGTAGTTTCGATCTACGAAGCTCTGTTTTGAGCTTGCACGTTATCACGCCACCACTCTACTCAACAGAGTGTATAACGCCTTCTCGGATGGGGATCGATCCCCAGTCTCTCGTGCGACAGGCAGGGATCCTTACCACTATACTATCAAGGATCAGCTAAAAATAGACTTAGGTTTATTTTTGCATTTTCTTGGTTTCTTTTGGTTTCATTATCGATTCTGCTGTTATACGGGTTTAATATCATATGTCGCTCCAACCCCAACCCACACTAACTTACAAAAATAAGGAATCTCAAAATACTACTTCACAAATGTGTTTATATAAGAATTACAGGAACACAGAACATGACTATATTGTAATAGCTCTATTAGTGTATCAAAATATTGAAAATAATGAAAATTTATTAGTATTTTGCTTTCTCAAAATTCAAAATGTTGTTTCAATTTATTAAGGTTGAAAATGCAATTACAAAAACAAACGAAATATATTTAACACTTCATGTACAAACGAAATATACTTTTATAATCGTTATCTCACACGTTTTAAAACAGAAAACCTACAATCCTCTCACACTAATCAGTTTATGATTATGAAAAGTGACGAACTATCTCTCTCTCTCCCTCTCTCTAAACACACACACATACACACACAAAGTCCAAGAATGGTGGTGATGGTATTACATTTCGATCGTTTCAACAATAATGGTTCAGACGTTAAATAAGCTCCGGCCGCATAAGTCTGTAGGCTCGAGATAAACTTTACTGATTAAAATGTTTACCTTTTTTCCTTTGAACGTGGATTTTTTTAAAACACTCTCCTAAATTTTTATTGCACCATTTTTTAAAAAGGTCTTTGGATTTTTGATGTTTTGAACATCAAACATTTAAATTCTGCGTTATATTTTTAAAAAAAATTAAATCAGGAACTAGTTAAGGTTAGTGGATTCACAACTCCAGTATTTAAGTATGTATATATGTATGTATATTTCATTTTCTTTTGAACTTTATAAATATATTTCGTTTTGATTTGTAATTACATTTTCATCCTTAATACAATTAAATTGGAACAACAGCATTTAGAATTTTCAGAAAATGAAGTAACCAATGTTTTCACATTTGATACGTAAACGAAACAGGCTGGAGACATTCCTTGATTACGAATAATAATGATTTTCTTTTTTATCATTATTGCATATTTATTTTATTTGCCAGTCATAAACCTACTGAAACAATGCTAAAAGTGTTTTATTATAATGAAGTTTAAAGTTTTATTATAATGAAGTTTATTATAATGAAGTTTAAAACGAAACAAAATAGAACTGCCAGCAGCCATAATTCCTTGTAACGAATAAAATCTATTATAGACAACCGTCCTGTAAAGTCGGGCGTATGGATGATATAGAATATCGAATAGGGAACGGACAGTGCGAAGGTTAGAAGTTTGGTCGCCTTGACAGTGAGTGAGACTGTATTAACACACAGCTGTGTCAGATGTGGGCACGAAATAAAAAGTTACCCGTATCTCAGTTTTCATTCTTTAGTATCTTTTACTATTAAGAATCAGAAATTTCGTAAAATCATATTAAAACATTTTGTTCATTGCGTATGTGCTAAAAATATACAACTTTCAACGATCAAAATAATGAGTCAAAATTTATTTATCAAACATTTGTAAGAACAAAAACGTTCCAACCGTGGCTAGGTAATTTTTTTTTTATTGAATCGAAAATTTTATCAATATTAACAAAATTTGCAACCGTGACCATCTTGTTTCTTTTATTGCTTCAGGGATGTTTTTTTACATCATTATGAATGAAAGCATTCTGACTCCCCTCTTTTTAACGAAGTTCATTTTTCAACTCAATTTGAGACAATACAAATAAAAATTAATATAATTTATAATGAAACAATTCAATACATATTATCACAGCACAATTCAATTCAAAATAATAAATATGATTTGAAAGGAATTGCAATATGTTTTGAGAAAACGCGTGAATAGCGCAGAGAACATTATGATTCAAAATGGAGTTTGATAAAAATAAATATTTCATTACATCTGCTTTTGATCGAAAAAAAAAATGATACGTTGGAATATCTGACAGAAGACTACCAGGCACTCAGTTATCGACAGATAGACGAGATGCGTGTCGCCAAACAAACCATCTTCCTAAACTATATTTATTATTTTTAACGTTGATTCTTATTGCGGTGAACTGGCAGAATCGTTGGCGATATTTCGATCCTCTTTACGTTCTGAGTTCAATTTGGCCGAGGTCGACTTTGCCTTGATAGAATAAGTACCAAGTTGAACACTGGAATCAATGTAATCGACTTAACTACTCCTAAGTAAGAGTATAAAAACTGCACCTCCCTGTTGTATGCTCACCAAACCCAATATAAGCTCAAATTCACGGCCTCCAAATCGGACCGTAGTTGGTGGAAAGAATATGTTGAGGCCTTCGAGATGCAGTGGACTGAAAATAGACAATGTGTTTTTTCAAGAAAGGCTGGTTGATCACGGTCGGATCACTTCCGATCTTACTAACGTCAAAGAAACCGATTTCTAAACCTCTGAAGAAATACGAAGAAAGGCGGGATGGTAACTGGTCGAAAATTTGAAAGGAATATCTCTGATTTCATTTAAAAATTGAGATAGTCAAGATTAGATTGCTCTCATTCTCACTAATGCCTGATAAATAAATATCGATATCTTGCTAACTTATCCGTTGAAATGGTGTGTGGTGTACCACGCGTCAGGTATCGAAATAATCGTAGAGCAGCGCGAGATGCTTTTGCTCAAGAACACAACGCAACGCCCGGTCTAGGAATTGAAACCACGATCTCATGATCCTGAGTGCAATACTCTAACCAATAGACCATGCGCCCTCAAATAATAATAATAATAACAATAATAATAATAATAATAATAATTATAATTATAATTATAATTATTATTATTATTATAAGTTAAGAAATATAGAAGGCCAAGAAGACAAAAATAACTACAGAAATGATAAAAAAGCAATTAAGAAAATTTCCAGATTGGAAGAATCCAGAACCGGATGGGATCCAAGGTTATTATATGAAGAAGGTGAGAGGGCTTCATGAAAGAACAGCGAAAAGCTAGATGAGTGGTAGCAGGAAGCTGCAGTATCCAGCTGGATAACAAAGGGAAAGACATTATGTGCCAAGGATCCTGAAAAGGGAAATGTTGCGTGCAACTTTAAACCAATAACGTGCCTTCCGCTAATGTGGAAACTAATGTCCGGTGCTTTGGTCGGTGAACTGTGCAAATAATTAGAAAAAAGTGGGTTGCTACCTATTGAGCAGAAAGAGTGCCGAAAGCGGAACCAGAGAACGAAGGATCAGATCTTAATCGATAATCTAATTATCAGAAACAACAGAAGACACAAACCTGAGCATGGTATGGATTTACTATCGAAAAGCATATTATATGATACCACATTCCTGGATAATAAGAATGGAAATGTATTGTGTAGCAGAAAACATGAGAAGCCTTATATGCAACAGTATGAAATATTGGAGAACAGAATTGACAGCAGAGAATCAAGTATTAGGGGAGGTAAAAATCAAGAGAGGAATTTTCCAGGGGAACAGTTTGTCCCTACTGATCTTTGTGCTGGGAATGATCGCCTTGAGTGAAATACTACAAGGTTGGGGTATGACCTGGGAAGAGGTGGGGAAAACTGAACCATTTGTTATTCATTGACAATTTGAAGTTGTTCACAAAAAGTGAGGCGGAACTGGACAGCCTAGTCCAGTCTGTGCGGATTTTCTCTGTTGATATTCAGATGGAGTTTGGGCCCTCAAAATGTGCTACGATGCTGATGAGACGAGGAAAGCTTGTCAGGACAGAAGGCATAGGTTTGCCAAGTGGTGAGATGATGAAGGCAATTCAACCTCAATCCAGCTATAAATACCTGGGAATACTTGTGGCAGATGGAATTAAACACAACGATATGAAGGAAAAGACAAAAAGAAAGTAGCTGCGGCGAGTGAGAGAAATACTGGCTTCAAAGCTGAATGCCAGAAACATAATTTTGGCTATAAGCTCGTGTGCAGTCGCAGTTGTTCGGTATGACGCTGGAATCCTGAAGTTGACAGGGGAGGAGCGGAAGGAGACGGACAGGAAGTCAAGAAAAGCTCCTATCGATGCAGACACTGATCGCCTATACATACATGAAGAGAGCAACTAGAGGAAGAAGACTGATAAGTGTGTAAGGCGGTGTACGTATCGAACTCGGGAGCTTAATGAGATACCTAACCCAAAGAAAGGAAACCTTGCTAGTGTCAGTTAGGAACAAGGGAATATTGAAAGCAGAGAAAAAGGGAAAAACGAAGGAAGAAGTACAAAAAGGACACGAAGAAGAATTACGCAACAAGAGACTACACAATCAATTCCATAAGCATGCATACACATATGTCTGCATACACATTTGCACGGAAATAATAGAAAAATTACTATAAAACACGCAATAATTGATACAAGATATAATTAAGGGAAATCAAAACAAGAAAAGTCGCTGGTTAGGTCGAATTAGGCACTCCATGATACTATTCACATAACTATTTCTCAAGCTGTATCCGAGTGCAACCGAATGCGCCCATAAGCAATTTTTCTTTTCTTTTTTTTTTTTTGCGACATTTGATGTTGGAAGACACCAATATCTTGAGGACATTCTTTTTAAAGCTACAGGGGTTGGACAAAATAATGGGAACACCTTAAAATTTCAAACAAATTTATTTTAATACGGAGTAGAACCGCCTTCGGCAGTAATTACAGCTCGATTTCTACGAGGTATGGACTCATACAAAGTTTGAATTGTTTCCAAAAGAATTTTTGTCCATTCTTCAGTTAAAACAGTCTCCAGGTCTTGTAATGATGATGGTGGAGGATATTGACTCCTCACTTATTTTTCTAGAATGCACCATAAATGTTCAATAATATCGAGATCTGGGAACTGTGGTAACCAGATAAAATGTTCAACTTCACAAGAATGTTCCTCGCGCTATTCAGTAACAACTTTAGCTGTGTGAATTGGTGCATTATCATCCAGAAAGATTACGTTTCCCTCTGGAAACAGTTCTGCACCCATAGGATGAATTTGATCAGATAAAATGCTTAAATAGTGTTGACTATTAATTTTGCCATGAAGGGAAACCATTGTGCTGGTGGATTCCAAGATATAGCCCCCCCCCCCCC
>NC_068982.1:132529381-132532863 GCF_001194135.2 Octopus bimaculoides
CCCCCCGATCATCACAGATCTTCCTGCATGTTTAACAGTTGGAAGGCAGTCTGGGTCAAATGCTTCTTTTGGCTGTCTCCACACCTATACTCAGCCGGTGGTCGGAAATAAGGTAAAAGAATGACTCGTCCGAGAAAATAACATTCTTCCACTGCCCTAGAGACTAGTTCTGTAGGTTTATACTCCACTCTAAACGTTTTGCAACGTTTGTTTTTGAAAGTAGTGGTTTTCTGATTGCAGCCCTCCCGTGAAATCCGGCTTTGTGCAGCTCTCAGCCAACAGTTTTTATGGAAACTGGGTTCTCAAGGTGGTCATTAAGCTCTGCAGTAATTTTGGGAGCTTTTGTGATCCTTTGTAATAATTCGTGTAAGACTCCGACGGTTCCTATCTGAAAGTTTTGGCTTTCTTCCGGAAGTTTGTTTCGACGAGGAGGTTTTCCCCTCTTCCTCAAAGGCTGTCATTATTTTCGAGACAGTACTTCTTGATTCACCAAACATTTCGGCTGTTTTCGTTACGCTAGCGCCTGCCGTTCGAGCACCAACAATTTGACCACTTTGAAAGTCTGATAGATCTGTCATTTTAATGAATTTTAATTACCTTTTTAGGATGATATCTGAAAAGAAACAGTAATTTTAGAAAAACATATTAAGCAACACTAATAGTAAATCAAAAACCATAAAAATAAATAAGCTTTTGACGGTTTTATAGGTATTTCAAAATTATGATGCTATAATGCTTGGTGTTTCCATTATTTTGTCCAACCCCAGAATATATAATACCTTAGTTTTAGGTTTACGAGCTGCCCATTTTCTGCATGTGGTTTATATTCTGAACCCAACTGATTTTGTGAAATTACATCTTCCGAGTGTCCATGGATGTTTGATTTTGTCTATTAACTTTTTGTTCGATTTTCGAAGGACAGGGGATCTTAGTCCATCGTTCTCTGCATTTTTTTCCTTATTTTCTTGAGGAGGGATTTAATTATCGTTGAGAAGACATTGTTCTTCGTCACCTGTTTCCGTTGTTTGAAGCTGAAGTTTTTCTCTGTAATTTTTTCCCCTTTTTTATTTTCATCTGTGATTATTTCTTCCTCAACACTCGATAAAGAAGTGTTACTTCAGAACGATACTGTTAGGGGACAAGGTATTTACTCGTTTATTCGTGACACTACTTCTAAAGATATTTCCTTCACTATCCCCCCAGAGTTTTTGCTGGTGGTACTCTGAAAACTGAATTTTATTGTTTTCTTTGTTGTTGATGTTTACTACATTCAGTTCCTTGTTTGTTGTTAGTCGCCCTATTTCTTCGGAGCATTCTGCTCAAAAGTATGTTTTACTCCGACTGATATAACTAGAATGTCTGCCATGTATCCTCAACCTCAGCGCATTCTACTAGGCACAATTATGGTATGGCTCTGTGGTATTTGGAGATCATTAGAATCTGCAAGTCCATTTTACGTACCTTGGCTACTGGTCACTTTTGCTAAACCTGCTTTGATCCCTTTCCCATACTGCAGCACAAAAGTCACAACTAGCCATGGGTCCATATCGCATCTAATGTCTCTAACTGTAATTGTTATGTTTCTTTGACCTATGTACTGGACCACAAATATTTAGTCATAGATATGTCTGACAATTTTAGCCTGTGTTTTGGTTGCGTCTTCAGTTGTAATGGTACAACAGATACTGCCATAACATTTCCTTTTGCAATTGAGATTTTCATTTCCATTTTTTCGTAAGCAGAGATATATACTTTTCTTCTTTGTGTCTCTTGGATTATCTCATGTGACAAACAAATGCAGTTCTGTTTCACAAATTTCTCTCATCTACATTTTTTCTTATAACTGATAATTCAAAAAATCCTATTGTTCAATATTGAGGGAAGATTTGTTTCCACACAGCTGCTTTGCGAACAGGCTGTAGCATATGTAAGAGTTGCTACTGTTGTTGTTGTTGCTGTCGCTGTCTTGTAAATTATTTGAGTATTTGGGGCATTTTCTATTAATTGTTTACTAAACATTTCATTTTTGTATTGTGGTTTTTTTGTAGTATTGTACTGTAGTGTTTTGTCTTGCAGCATAATTGTGTATGGTAGCCGTTTTGGATGCGAAAATGTTATGTGTGTAAATTAAATTATAAAAGTTGGTGAAGCAAACCTCTTTTTTCTGTTGTCTATCTCCAGGTATCGAGAGCAGTCTCCTCCTTAGGTAAAGTACCCCAATGAAAATTTGATTCGATAACGCTTGAAATGTAACATGTTTCCAAGGGAGAATCAAAAAGACGTCTCCACTCAACGAGACACAATACCGACAACAACAGTGATAAAAAGATAGAAAGAAAGAAAGAAAATAGCGAAAGCAGTTAATGCTTTAGTTGGCATGTACAGGTTCTTATGACTTCAGGTCTTTTTCATCGTTAATCAGTTGAATGTCACAAAGCAACTGAGGTAGAAAGGCACGCGATTGTTTTTGTTTTTTTTATTTTTGTTTTTATTTTTGCACATTACCTAAAGCTAGTTGTTACTGATTCGTCGAATTATTTAACGTGTATTTGAATTGTTTGGAATAAGTATTAATTAATTAAGGAAATAGTGATAACAAGTGTCTTTTTACTTTTTTATTTTAGCATAGATTTCTTTAATAGCTTCTAATATTTTTATTTGTATTTTTCCTTAAAGTAGTCAGCGAATCTTTGTTGCTAACATTGAAAAATTTTGTCAGATAAAGATTTATTTTTAATAATTATTCTTTAAATCAAAAAAACTGACAAGCATATACAGCTGCAGGTTTTTGCTTATATAAATATACTAGCAATAATACCCGCCGTTGATCGGGTAATTACTTTTACATTCAAAGTATTATTATATATATAATTTACTCCTCCTGTATGTGTGTATAAGAGAAAAATATGTAATAATTGAATTAGAAAAAAGATCAATTTCATAATGAACTTCTGATCGGGGAGCTACCTGGAAGAAGCAAGGTCTGTGTTGGTACCATGCAAACTTTTCGAACAAGGCGACAAAGTGTATTCAGCCTTGTTCGTTCAAGGCGTCGGGAAACGAGTAGAGGAGAAAGTGCGTACGTCCCTTTCCTCCACCCAACCTGTTTTTAATCGTGCAATATTCGTTCAGTACCAAGTGTCGAAGAAATTCTTCATGGTTTGACACTGGTTCCTGTTGTAGTATTTGGCCGCTTCGTCTAACAGTCGACAAACCTCGCCGTTCTGAAATCGTTTTGCACGCAGTTGATTCATCTCCGATTCCTACTTTTGGTCAGCTTTCTCTACGTTTAGACATTGGTCTTCGCAGAGACTTTCAATGGGTTTTTGTCATAGCTGACATTCCACATCCCATTTTGGGTGCGGATTTTTTAAATCATTTTCAATTATTGGTAGATGTCCGACATCGAAGGCTTGTCGATGACTCGACATCCCTTTCCACGCCGGCAAGGAGCTCTACCAATTCTCCTCTTAGCCCAGCAT
>NC_068982.1:132534348-132535015 GCF_001194135.2 Octopus bimaculoides
CCTTCTTTGTCAAGTATAGATTTGACTTCGTCAAAATTCAGCAACTGTAAATTTGCTTATCTTCCGCTCCCTTCATCCGAGGACTCTATATTATGTGACACATCCACAGGTTCTCCTAGGCCTTTAGTACCTACGAACCATCAACGTTCTGTGTTTGATGCCCTTCATTCTTTGTCACATCCGGGCATCTCAGCAACAGTAAAGCTTATCACTGCTCGGTGTTTCTGGCCCAATATGCGGCGATCAATTGCCACTTGGGCACGCTCTTGCATGAAGTGCCAGAGTGCGAAGGTCCATAGGCACGTTCGTGCCCCTCTTGGACAATTTCCTTCTCCTGAAGCCCATTTCCGTCACGTCTATCTTGATTTGGTTGGACCGTTACCAGTGTGTCGCGGGTTCTCATGCCTGTTAACTTGTGTTGACCGTTTCTCACGTTGGCCAGAAGCCATTCCTATAGCAGATATTACTTCTGAGACTGTTGTCCAGGTTTTCGTTTCTGGGTGGGTTTCTAGGTTCGGAGTACCGGTCAGTTTGACCACAGATCGTGGCCGGCAATTTGAGGCCGCGCTTTTTCGTGACCTATCACGAATCCTGGGGGTGCATCGTATACGCACCACCAGCTACCATCCCGCTTCTAATGGGATGGTTGAGCGGTTTCATAGACAAT
>NC_068982.1:132535025-132535415 GCF_001194135.2 Octopus bimaculoides
GGGGGTGCATCGTATACGCACCACCAGCTACCATCCCGCTTCTAATGGGATGGTTGAGCGGTTTCATAGACAATTTAAGGCCGCTTTGCGCGCCTCGCCCAACCCGCAGTTTTGGGTTGAAATTCTTCCGGTTGTCCTCCTTGGATGCCGGACTGCGGTAAAAGCTGACCTGGGTTACTCGTCGGCGGAACTTCTTTACGGCACCACGTTGACGTTGCCAGGTGCGGTGGTGGTACCAGACTCATCACAACCACCACACCCAGAGTCCTATGTTACTCGGTTGCGAGAGTATTCCTCCAATCTTCCATCTATGGGCCCCAGACAACAGTCACCTCCCTTTAGAGTGCCAGCAGACATTGAGTCTTGGTCTCATGTGTTTATTAGGGATGA
>NC_068982.1:132535577-132537762 GCF_001194135.2 Octopus bimaculoides
TAGGGATGATTCTCCCTACAAAGGACCCTATCGTGTGCTTTCTCGCACTCCAAAGTTTTTCAAGGTCGACGCTAATGGTCGTACAGAAATTGTGTCTGTCAACCGTCTGAAAAAAGCGTACCTTGACAAACCTTCAACTCCCGTGGACGACGTGCCCGTGTTTCAAATGCCGCACACACCACTATCACCACACACATTGTCAACGCCTTTACCAATGCATACACCAACATCAGCACCATCACAATCACACACACCAACAATTACACCACCTTCGTCATTGCAAAGGAACCCTAGCGAACCTTATGTCACTAGGTTTGGCAGGACGGTGCATTGGCCCAAGAAATTGGAAAAAACTATTTACGTTTAATTTATTGTGTTTTTACTGGACAATTTCAGTTTTTTTTATTGAACATTTTTCTTCCATTCAGAAAAAAAAAACTATGTATCCAGTTCGTAAAAAGTTACACAAGGAAATTTGGAATGTCCATACGCGGGAAGTCGTGGTCAGTTGGCAGAGCTATAGTTGAGCGTCGGATGCTAGCTTCGACCTGTTGCCTGGTACTAGGTATCTTAGTCGGTTGGCTCTTGCTATTTTCCGTGAGGGGATGTTCCACTCTACAGTGAAGATAAAACCGAGTGTTTGATATATATTTGTGCCGCATTTTCTGCGTGGTTTCGGTAGCCATCTCGCCTCAGACGTCCCTCCAAAATTTTTTAATTTCGTGTTCCACACTCAAGGGGGAGCCATTGTAGTGACGTCATATTGGCGCCAAAAAGGCATAGTCGCCATTGCTGAATCCTTAACCACGCATGCGTGGATTTCAACATCCAAGCGTTCCCGCTTCGATTCTCTCTCTTTACCCGCAGACAGCGACCAAGCAAGACGTCTAAGCAGGCTCTCTCATTTGAGTGTGGTTGAACCAAGTTGTCTCTATAACGACACCAGCTCGAAGAACCGTACATCTACATTTCAGGCTACTCTAAAACCGGACAATTGGAAGCTGTTTTATTTTCCACCATACAATAAATATTTGTTGTTGTTGATCAGTTTGGAGTTTCTGCGTTCAGTTCACTTCTAATTTAACATAGGAAAGTTAGGTGTACATCTACTGATGTATAACCCACATTCCTAAAGTGCAATTTCTCAAAAAAAGTTTGCTACGAAATCGATTGAAAATATTGGGTTGTCCAGAAAGTTCGTGCCGATTTTTAAAGGAAAGAAAAAGGTCAATAAATACTTTACTTGCCATTACATTTTTAATCAACCAAATATGAACCATTTTGTTGCACAATGCGTCTTCATCTTTCCTTTAACTTGAAAATAACCTCTTTCCAGAATTGAGGTGGTTTCATGGCAAATAAGTCGAAAGGTAAGCTACTATAAATCGGCACGAAGTTCCCGGACAACCCAATAATTGCAGAGGAATTGATAGAATGAATGCTAACAGAAAGAGCATCGAACTGTTGAAATTGACGAAAGCGTCACCTATTTTTCCTTTTCGTTGAATTTATAAAGTTTGCAGAGAAGAGGATTTACAACAGTAGATATCTCTGGAAATGGGGACATATTAGAATTACTGATAGAGAACAACGTTCTACCAAATACTCTAGAATGTTCAAGGAATGGGCAGTGTATGCTCAAGTAGAGTAACAGAGAGGCAGTTGAAAATACCTTCGAATTTATATGAAGAAATTCGTGTGGAGATAGAATGAATGCGCTAAGAAAACATTTAGAAATATTCTCTGCGCTTTTACGAATGGTGACAAACAAATATCGATTGTAATTGTTAATTCTTAATTATCTTTGATTAAGTTATAATAATATAATTCTATTTATTACTTTTGGTTCGTTCGTATTGTTTAGATTATTGAGATTTGAATTCTGTAACAAAAAATTTACAAGTGTTCTTTGAGTTCTGTCACGCATGGTGACAGATAAATATTGATTGTAAATTATTAATAACTATTTTATAAGAAAAGCGACAAAAGACATTTTTGCTTTAAAATGATGTGATGGTCGAGATTGGAAGACCTTTGTTCATACGTTTTGTCAGTCAAAACGGACTCGAGATTAAACGTGTTATTTTTTGTTTTGAATTAAGACTGGTTTTATACATGCAAGAAAATTGAAAACGAATCAGACCGTCAAGTATTATTTTTGACAAAAAATAAATAAATATATATA
>NC_068982.1:132537905-132543899 GCF_001194135.2 Octopus bimaculoides
TAGGACAGTTTTCTCCAGGATACCATTTAGCTTGTATATTCATGCATTTCTTATTGCCAACTGACGTGGAAAGAAAAACCTGGATATAAAGTACACATTTTCTGGTCTAGTGACATAGGAATTAAAAATATTTCTCAGTGTTATTGATTGATCTAAACATTACGCATTCATTTGAGTAGTTAGTAATGAATATTGATTTTGGTGGTCAATGCGGAAGCTAGGGATAAATGAGTGGTTGGTGAGAGCCATACAAGCCATATACAGGGAGACTGTCAGTAAGGTGAGTGTTGGGAACGAGTATAGCAATGTATTTAGTGTACAGGTAGTAGTCCACCAAGGATCGGTCCTCAACCCCACTTGTTAATTTTAGTCCTCCAGGCTAGAACAGAGGAATTTAAGACGGGCTACCCTTAGGGACCCCTCTATGCTAATGATCTTGTTCTCATAGCTAACAGAACTAGAGAAGAAATTTCAGGTGTGGAAGCAAGATCTGGAATCAAAGAACCTTAGAGTTAATTTAGCAAAGACCAAAGTCTTAGTAAGTAGGAAAGCAGTCAAATCACAAATCTCTTCTGGTAGATGGCCCTGATCAATATGCAGAAAAGCGTAGGTAGAAATTCCATAAGATGTACCTGGTGCAGGTTATGGATATATAAGCGGCGCAGCAATATCAAAGGAAGGTAAACAGAGAAAGTAGTCTTTCTTAGATATATAGGTACAATAAACACTGAAAATGTACAAAAAATAGACTACGTCAAATACCAAGGTGAGGGGGAGCGCATGTTGTTAACAATATCACTAATACCAATAAGATGACAAACTCTACCATTTATCATTTTGACAATTTAGAAGCAGGAGAAATAGTGACCAAACTAGATATAGAGATAGTAGTATATATAATACAATGGACTTGTATACAGTGCTCAGGTATACTACAACTAAAAAAGAAAGAAGTCATAGGGGTGGAGGCATCAGATGTACTGTTAGTGAATTTCAGGAAGCATGGAAGTTTTAAAGAATGTAGTGTTTCGACAGCTAACAACTGATGAAGGTAGTTTATTCCATGTTTCAGCCATTCTGAGCATGAATATTTCTGAAAGTCATAGGTGCTGATTTTTTTTTTATTCACAACTATCGGAACGCGAAGCGCTCCTCACGACCGCAGGTTCGTGAGATAGTTGTGATCTGCAAACAGTTTTGAGTAGGAATCGGAAAGAGAAGTATTAACACGCAATGCGCATATGCACACTGATTTCGTAAAACGGAAGAGAAGAATAAAAACGCAATGCGCATGTCAAAATAAAACAGAAGAGAAGAATAAAAATGCAAAGTGCATGTCGAACAAGTTATATGGTGGTCTGCATGCCACATCTGACACCACTATCATGCAGCTTTGCAGCAATTTTCTTGTTTGATTTTGTAAGCATGTCCACGAGTGTTAGACATAAGGAATTCAAAAAGGTACCCACAGTTGTTAGAAAGATGGTGGCTAATCTTGTGGGTGTCTGCCAGATCAGTTGCCAGACGTCGGAGCTTTAACGTGTCTATGCCCAGGGAAGTAAGACGTTCAGAGTATGGTAGATACCTGACGACGGATATTCGTTTGGTTGCACGTTTCTGAACAGTTATCAGGCGTTTGATATGCTGAGCAAGATAGGGTTCCAGACTGGTGATGCAAACTCTAAGTCTAGACGTACCATAGTCATATACAGCTTTAAATAGATAGCTGGAGAGCGGATGACAAAGGTCTTACTGAGTGATGCTAAGACATCGTCAGCCTTCTTAACAATCTTTGAGATGTGGATTATCCAACACAGGTTGCTGCTTACAACAATACCCAGAACACATTCACCAATAGATCTTGCAAGATTGATGTTGCTAAGGGAGTGTGTAAAAACTGAGTTTTTCCTCCAAAAGTGCATGGTGATGCACTTGTCTGCAGCTAGATTGAGTTGCCAGTTGGTAATCCAATGCTGCATTGTGTCCAGGTCTGATTGCAGAGAAGATCTATAAACTATACGATCTGTTCTTTTTATCTAGAATAGAAATTTTAAGGCTACGTAAATCATCTATTACTTTTAAAAGTGAAAAGACTAATTTTCTTGCTAGCCTCAAATGTTGAATCATAAATCTGGAAAGAAATGATATAGCAAAACAAGGGAAAATATTTTAGATTCTATTATTTTTCAGAGTAAACAGGATACATTTTTTTCTTAATGGAAAATTAGTTTATCAGCCACCAAGTGGTTCAGTAACATAGATAATCATAAATGTAAATATATACAGTTCTATATACTAGAATTATATACGCCCATAGCTAAGATCTTTCTTGAAAAACTTTAAAATTCGTGCTGTATGCTCCTTCTGAGTTTATCGTTACAGGGTAGATAATCTCTTCTAGATTAAGCTAAGTTAAATTTAGTTTAATTCACATCAGAGACTAAAGAGCATACACATTTGAGAATTCGACAGAGGTTTAATACTAACCATGAAGGTGAGTGCCATTACGATCAAACGGTAATGATCGTAATGACACTGTGCTAGTGAGTGGGCTAGTCGTTAGGAAGTTACACGCAAGATCGTGTTTTTAATTTTCGAACCGAGCGGTGTGTTGTATTCTTGATAAAAAAAAAGCATTTCATGTTACTTCAATCCACTCAGCTGTAAATGCGTCGGACTAGCGTCCTGTTTAGGTGATCTATTGGGATCTCGGTTATTTATACACCATGGCAACTGGTTAACCAGTCATATAAATACTAGGAGTCTTATTCCAATTAGTGATTAGGTCATTAATATTATTATGCGCACTAGTGGAAATCTTCGCTATTTTACACAAATTCTTTTTTGGGTAAAACTTAATGACCACGAATTACTTGGTATAACTATAGAATAGTCTGATAGAATTGAGGTATGTAGAATGCTAAGATTGTATACCTTTTACTTACTTTGGAAGAGATTCCTCTCAGCAGAATTCAGTTTCTATAAATACGGTGGTCTATTCCTGCAGCAAAGTTTTGACTAAACACCTATGCAGTATTTTCTCTTCTATAACATCTGATTTCTCTTATGCCCAGTATTTTTTTTCTCTCAGCTCATTTGTACTCTCTCGTTCATATCCACAAATATTAGACATTTAGCGAAGTATGCTTATCTCATTTGTTTCTATATACTTCGTAATCCCCTTTTTTCAACGCCCATGTCTCTTTACCATGCAACATTGCATTTTGCACACAAGCATCATACAATCTACCCTTCTTTTAGAAGATAGAATGATTTTGTTGCCAGCGAAGATCCTTAAACTTTTAATATGTTGCTACCATACTTTTGGAACAACACCTCCTCTGCAAAAAGGAACCTTTTGAGCATTTGAAAGAATTTTTAAGCCAGTGCCATTGTTTGCTGCAACTCGTGAGCATCTATTACAGATGCGCATGAACGAACCCCTCTTAGCCTACCTGTGACCCTACTATTTTCTTTTGCGCAACCATAATTTACATACTTTTCTACTCCTTTCTTTCAGATAACAGCAGAGTTCTTTCCTCACGCTTATTAAAACTTTCCTCTTTGCAAAACTTTGATGATTCTTCATTCTAAGCTTTCTTCCTACATTTGGAACATATTTCCTAAATCTTCGAGAGATTCAGAAAATTCATTCATCAGAATCAAAATACCTAAGTACTGCCAGTCCTACATTTCTCTGTTTTGACCTGCGGAACTATGACAAATACTGAGTTTAAAACCACGCCCTGGTGGACATCTATCTGCACATTATATTAATCGCCGAACTCATTGATAACTTTCACTTTGCTGACATTATATCTCTATATATAGTTTATACACCTTCAGAAGGAATTCCTCTAAACCTAGTTTTCTACGACCACCAGACTATAAGCACGGCAATATATTATCAAAGGCTTCCTGCAGATCGACGGTTGCTAATTATAACGGCTAGTTCTTCGTTAAGAACTGTTGGAATTATCTCACTAGAAATTTGGCATAGGTTGTGTATCTCGACTTGACCCAAATTCGAATTACATTTCATCTAAGCTAATTGTCTTCTAAATAGCTATATAACTTTACAGTTATTTCTGTTACTTTTATAACCTAATTCATGAGTGTTTCTTTGTTGAACATTTCCTTTGCGCTTGTGGTAATTGATGATGATACTGCTACCTAATCACCGATTATGAAACATCCTTGTGATACCTGACAGATTGTGTAAGGTGTGTCTTGTTATGAGTCCTAATTGTCCAATTTCCCACAACATTTTAAGCTTCTGGTGGTCCAGCTGTTTTCCTTTATATCCTTAATCGCATTTTCAACTAGACGACTTACAATTTCAATACCTGGTCATTCTCTGTTGGATCTATTCGAAGAAGTCTTTCTCCCTCCCCCCCTCTCTCTCTCTCTCTCTCTCTTTCACTTCTATGCATCCCTCTCATTTTTACATTTCAAAGCATCTTTTGATCATTCTTGAGGACAAGTGCACCGCTATTGATTCGTACACATCATTTATTGTTCTGAAATACAGAATATTTCATTCCTCTGATCCTCACGTCGTAAGATTTTTGTAATCTCTTACTTTCCGTTTCTCTCCGTGTTACTTGTACCTAACGACTGGCTTCTCTTCAAGTTATTTGATATTGCTTTTTGCTTCCGCTTTCTTTTATTCTTTCCAGACCTCTCTCTTAGTTCCAGGCTTTATCTAGTGTACTATTCCACACTGAATCACCTCCTATCATGCTGGAACCGTGCTGCAACTATTGATATTGCATGCAGCTTACAGCATATTATCGTGCAGATATTTATTAGAATTGCTGTTTGCCTTCACAGTGACTTGTAAAATCCTCGTTTCTCATGAGCTGAATTTTATTCATTGTTACTTGTCACTTGAACGAGTTGTCTTTTCGATGGCTTGTGACGTATGCCTCTCACCAATAGTCTTAATTATTTAACTAACAGCTTGCTGGGAGTCACCTGGATCTGTTGTAGTTTGTACAGCAACCAGAAGTAGATGGCTGGAATGATATTACCCACGTATTGCAAAACAAGAGGACGTTTCCATCACACAGAGTTATAAAGATTAGCCAGGAAACTGTGTGAAGGGGCTTCATCATCGTCAGGATAATTTGCGCAATGGTGTGCTGTATTTGTCAGGATATGGGGTTGAGAACCACAACATTAGTGTTTGTTCATCATCCTAATATATGGAGCTTGTACACGAATTTTAACATTTCAAGGAGACCTTTAACAAAAATATGGCAATAGTAATAGGAACAATAATTGTAAGATAAATAATTTCACTTATCTGAAACCTAACAAATACCCTGAGAGATTAATAAGCTTCGTATTAGAAACATTGATTCAAACCTGGCTCAGTTTCATACATTAATGAAATTTCAGCTGAAGCCAGTTGAAACCACACCAGAGAGGGAGAGAGAGAGAGAGAGAGAGAGAGAGAGAGAGAGAGAGAGAGAGATAGAGATTGAGAGTATGAGAGAGAAACGTATATGGAAGGATAAAGAGAAAGAGAGGAAGAGATATATAGAGAGATACAGACATAAAAAGCAGAAAAAGATATGTATGTATGTGCGTCATTATTCGGTTTATTTCAAGATTTCTTGCCAATAGAGAAAGAACCGGTTTCTAACCTAGATCCAAAGTTCTTTCATTGGAATTTCAACATCAGCAACAAGGTATATCTGTCTGTCTGTCTGTATGTATGTATGTATGTATGTAAGTTTGTATGTATGTATGTATGTATAGTATTCTTTTGTTCCTTTATGTTTCAGTCATTTTGACTGCAGCCATACTGGAGCACCACTTTAAGGGGTTCTTGTCGAACAAATCGACCCCAGGAGTTATTCTTTATAAGCCTAGTACTTATTCTATCAAAATCTTTTGCTAAACCGCTACGTTGCGTTACGGGGACATAACACACTAACATCGGTTGTCAAGCGATGGTGGGGAGACAAACATATACACAAACGCATA
>NC_068982.1:132543909-132545430 GCF_001194135.2 Octopus bimaculoides
CTCACAAGGCTTTGGTCAGCCTGAGGCTTTAGTAGAAGTCATTTGCACAAGGTGTCACGCAGTGGAACTGAACCGGGAACCATATGGTTGGGAAGCAAGCTTCTTACTATACAGCCACGCCTGCGCCTATATCAGGGACGTGCTGCCTGGGAAGGCAAGGTAGGCAGTGCCTAGCTTGAATAAAATAGATTGATAGTAATATTTTCCTTTTATGGCAAAATATGCACCTAGTTCAATAAAATTATGAAGGTTACTCTGACTACTATGCATAAAATACAAAATATATATTTTTTTGTAGATTAGGTAGGCACAATTTGCCCCTACCTTTCAATCTCAGTATTAAATCTACGCGTACATTCCTACAACAACGTTTTCTTTACGCGCTATAAAGGCAGAACTAAATCGCGCACTTATGTTCCGCTTATTTTTTTTCTGTGTTTTACTACATAAACGTCACCAACCGCCTACCCTAAGTAATTACTTATGGTACGTGCCTAGCCTATATATACATAGTATATATATTGGGTTGGCAAGACAGTAATTTCGTTTTTCGCAAATAGATAGAATTACGATATTTTTGAATGAATTTGTCAATCTTATGATTTTTTTCCTTTTGACATTTGATAGCCGTTACTTTTAGCGGCTTTTAGTTAATTTTAGTTACTTTTACTAGAAGCAAATTGTGCGTAATTTCGTTTATAGCTGTTAGTTCAGTGTCAATTTTAACATGGAATGCAGCAACGAACATTTTCGCCATATTTTGCTTTTTTATTTCCGTAAAGGTAAGAAAGCTGCCGTGGCTCACAAAGAGATATGTGAAATCTATGGTATTGATTGCTCAACAGAATGCACTTACCAGAAATCAAATCAAATCACAATTAAATGGAAATTGCAGTTGTGGCTGTTACCAGTGCTGGTGGCACACAATAAGCACCATTCATGCATAGGTCACTGTCAGAGCCACCTGACTGGTTCTCGTTACTGGTAGTATGTAAAAAGCACTATCCGAACATGGTCGATGCCAGCCCCCACCACCCCGACTAGCTCCCGTGCCAGTGGCACATAAAAAGCACCCGCTACACTCTCGGAATGGTTGGCGTTAGGAAGGGCATCCAGCTGTAGAAACTCTGTCAGATCAGATTGGAGCCTGGTGCAGCCATCTAGCTTGCCAGTCCCCAGTCAAACCGTCCAACCCACGCCAGCATGAAAAACGGATGTTAAACGATGATGATGATGGTGATGATGTTTACATCTGCCTTTCTATTGAGACTTCTCCCCTCCACATTTTAAAGAGGTCTTAGGTTAATAGGTCACAGAGTCTGATGATACACCATAAAGTTAAGCCTTTTATGGCCGGGTGACTCAGGGTAACCTCATAAACCAACATTCACCAGGAAAAAATATAGACTGCTCTATATTTTAGAGTGTGCTTCTCCAGATTTATGCTTCTTCTGTATGTATGTATGTATGTATGTATGTATGTATATATATATATATATATATATATATATATATATATAT
>NC_068982.1:132547293-132551157 GCF_001194135.2 Octopus bimaculoides
TATATATATATACACATACATACATATACGTAAATATACACACACATGCACACATATACATATATATTGCAAGTGAGAGAAAGAGGTGGGTAAGAGGGCAGGAAAGGTACACTAATGAGTCCCTGGAGATAATGAGACACTGTAACCATGAAAATAAAAAAAAAAATGATAGAGGAAGATAACATCAGAGAACACTTACTACTACAATCTGATTAAATTACTAGAAGCAGATAATTTATGCTATATAGACTGGCTTGTTATGAGAAACATATATTACATGAATGTATATCATATAACATACACCATTTCAAGTAGACAATAACAGATAGAATAGACATCAGCCTTGTACACTCTTCAAATTTACTTACTGAGTAACTATTTATATAGATGTGTATATTGACTGTCTATGTAGAATACATATATAAAAATGCTTTTGAGCAAACATTGTAAAAGATGAACTTAATGTTTCATTTGGAAGTGTTAGCACTTGGAGAGCGTAAATATCAATGTGTCTACATGATTTGTGAGCAAAGAATGTATTTACCATTATTGAAAATATTACTAGAATTATGAAATTACCTGATATAGATTTAGAAATTATATTTCTTTGTTTTCTTTTTTGTAATTGCTTTTCTTTTCTTTTGTTATTTTTTAAACTTTTATCATTGATCTCCTGTGATATATATGAGCATGTATGTATGTATATATGTGTGAAGTTTTACTTGCGAACAGCAGTCAATAAGAATATATGCATATTTTGGCATATATTAAATAGGGTGGTATTTTTACAGTTAGATCATTATCGACGTCGTCATCATCTCAAAATCATTATCCTCATCATCATCGTCATCATCATAATCATCATCATCATCATCATTCTCATCTTCATCATCATCATCTTCATCATCATCAACATCATCATTTATACCATCCATATCCTTGTGTTCACTCTTGAATTGTAGCTCGGTCAATCAAAGTTTGATGCTGTAAATCAAATTGAAACTACCATACTAAATTCTGGGGCTTGTTTCATAGATCTAGTATATTTGAATTAGATTAACTTCACTATGGAAGCTGAGGTGTCATGACAATCTATACAAATATTGACAATTTCTTGAACTATATGACTGAGACAATCATGTAACATGGCCCAAGAACTGTTTTCTATGGTAGATATTTTTCCCCCCTATTGATTATGAGTTGGTCTGGTTGTGAGTAGATACTAAATACTATTCAAGGTCGGTGACCTTAGGTTGCATTCTCAGCCTCAATACTACCCCACCACACAAACACACACACCCATTTGAGGTATTATTGTTATGCAAGGTACTTGGTGTCCCTGTCAGTCCTGGTGCCATGTAAAAAGCACTAGTGCTGGTATACAGTAAAGAGCTCTGATGACAGTGTGACATAAAATACACTGGTGATGGTGGTATGTAAATAGCACCCAGTACATTCTGTACACTGGGTGGCATTAGGAAGGGCCACCATCCAAAACAGACTATGAAATTGGTCCAGCTCCTAGCTTTGCAACTCATGTCAAACCGTCCAACCCATGCCAGCATGGAAAACGAATGTTAAATGGTGATGATGAATTTACAGATCGCCACTCTGTTATCCTGCCTAGGTGTAATGCTAGCCTTGGTTCTGGCTACAAACCCACAGCATCCTAACAGCACAGGGAACACAATGAAATGATTAAAAAATTCACCAGACTTTTAAAAAAATAAATGCTAGGATCAATTTGTTCAACTAAATCCTTCAGAGTGGTGCCCCAGCCTGGCCACAGTTCAATGACTAAAAGAAGTAAAACAAAAGATAAACATAAACTTACCTACAGTTGATTAACATCTAATTTTTTCACACACACATGCACATATGCATGTACCCACACGTGCACACAAACTTTCATGCATGTGCATACAAGTGCATGCAGCCAAATGTATACACACATGCATGCACCCACATGCACGTACAAACATGCTTGTACACACATGCATGTACCCACACGTGCACACAAACATGCACACATACACACACACCCATGCATGTACACAATGCATATACACACATGCATGTACCCACATGTGCACACACACATGCATGCACACACACACACATGCATGTGCACACATATATATGAACACATGCATGTACACAGGTGCATGCACCCAAATGTATGCACACACACATATGCATGCATTCACAACACATGCATGTACACACATGCTTGTATGCACATGCATGTACACACATGCATATACACACATACATGCACCCAAATGTATGCACACACACATGCATGTACACACATGCATGTATCCACATGCACACATGATTATATACGCACATGCATATACATATTTGCATGTACCCATATATACACACACACACACATTTGAGTTCTGTATCTGCAAGATTGTGAATTCTGTATTTTGCATATCACCACATTTCCACTTTGAGCTTAAAGTACTATAAACTGTTTGACATTATTTGATTCTTGTCTGTAATTTTATTCAATCAGGAACCTCTTCTATCAAATATTACAAGTTACTGGAACCTGTTGAGATTCATATAAACAATCATAGAATTTTCTCTTCCATTTCAAATACAATTGTTACCATGAATAAAACATGCATTCCAAACATGCAGGTTTTAGAGTTAAATATTTACATTTCTACAATAGAAACAATAATATCCTAGCTGATTCTTCACTCAGCAGCTTTCTTACATAACCATCATCATCATAATCATCATCATCATCATCATCATTATCATCATCATCATCATCGTTTAACGTCCGCTTTCCATACTGGCATTATTTCCTTGACCATCAAAATTTCTACAAGTGAAATAGGTTGTTCTTAGAAACGAAGAAATTCCTGGTTGTAAGAAATTCCTAGCAACATGAATCTCCAAACAATAGAGTTTCCTTGCAATAAGAGGTTCCTGACCCAAAATGATTATTTCTAGCAAGAAGAAATTCTTAGCAATAAGTGGTCTGTGACAATAAAGAGATAAAGAGATTCCCAACTATAAGATGTTTCTAGTGTGAAGATATGCCAATCAATAAAAGAAATGACTGATGGAATTTCTAAAGACATCAAGACATGAATATGAAAATAATATTTTAGAGTTTACTAAATTATTCATCTTTGGTTTACATATGTATATTTTATTATTATTATTATATATATATATATATATATATATATATAAATATACTTGGAACGTCGAGTTAGAATAGAGGCAGCTGATGAAGGAATAATTCCAAGTGGCTATCTGTTTTCCTGTGTTCGTTCCGTTGTCTGTAGTTCATTGTTCTAACATCCTGTACCCTGATATGCATCTATATACACATGTAGATGTAAGTATGTACATATATGTGTGTATACATTCATATATATTCTTTGTAGTATTATATATAAATATATATATATATAAATAAGGATAAGATCGTTATTTAAAATACCGATCATATCAAGTGGCCAGCATGGGAATAAAAACCTCATAGGTAATAATTATTATTAAAATTATAATTAACGGTATCTAAAAGATACCATCATGCTAGATATAGCAGCCAAAACTTGACTCTAAGACCACATTAAATGATCATACAGCACCAGGAGAGAAGACAAAGAGATAAAATAAACTAGCAAAAACTTATGAAGGCAAAGCATTTCTTATGCAAAGCCAGAAATCCGGGATCTGGAATTATCCAATAATTTTTAGCTAGTTTATTTTGTCTCTTTGTCTTCTCTCCTGGTGTTGTATGGACATTTAATGAGGTTTTATAGTCAAATTTTGGCTGCTATATCTAGCATGTTGGTGTCTTTTAGATACCCTTAATTATAATTTTATATA
>NC_068982.1:132551450-132551960 GCF_001194135.2 Octopus bimaculoides
TATATATATATATGTTTATGGGTTTGTGTTGCAAGATTCTTGATGTGAAATTGAGTGTTGAAACAGATATTGTTGTATTTGGGATGGTTATTTATTTATTTATTTTTTTTGCGAAATAAACACCTGCACTATATACTCGTTCTTCACTTGTTTATTACTGTTCTAAGTCTAACTCATGTCCATTGTCCAGAAATCTTTCATCACACATCTGTGACATGTTAAGCAGCACTTTCTGTCTCCATGTTTGCTCTTGCTCCACTTATTTCATTCTCTTTCAGAATGAAATAAGTTGTATTGAAACATATGTAGAATTTATTAAATAACTATCTAACCATACTCATTCTTGACTTTATTCGATTTTATTTTCATACATGATGAATGCCTAAACCTAGACTTGGAAGTATAACGTAATACTACTGGGTATTTGGTAATTCTAAGGGTGAACTAACTCTACTTTTACTCTAGTACATTCCTAATGGAATAGACCTTAAATATATATATATATATATA
>NC_068982.1:132552325-132556747 GCF_001194135.2 Octopus bimaculoides
GGGGGGAGAAAGAGGGGGAAGGTGGGTATGGGGGGAAAGAGAGGAAGAGAAAGAGAGTGAGAGAGAGGGAAGAGGGGTATGGGGGGAGAAAGAGAGGAAGAGAAAGAGAGTGAGAGAAAAGAGAGTGAGAGAAAAGAGAGTGAGAGAGAGGGAAAGAGAGAAGAGAGTGAGAGAGTAAGGGTGAGAGAGTAAGGGTGAGAGAGTAAGAGAGTAAGAGTGCCTCAGTGTGAAAAGTATCAACATGGAGCAAAAATTCAGAAGTGAATATTTATATAGATATTATTATTGTTATTATTATTGATGGCAATAAAAATAATTGATAATAAAAACAATAATAACATAAGTGGTTGCAGGCCTAAATTAGCAATATATAGTCATATAATTAAAATTTGTATCATAAGGGCACACGAATGCAGGCAGGTATATTCGTGTACCCTTATGATATGAATTTTAATTATATGCCTAATATGTTGCTAATTTACACCTGCAACCACTTTTATTATTATTGCTGTTATTATCAATTATTTATATTGTCCTCAATAATAATAACAATAATAATATCTATATAAATATTCACTCCTGAATACTGGTATAATATATTTATGTATATATATATATATGTATCTATATATATATATATATATATATATATATATATGTATATAAAATCAAAATAAGCAGCAAGGATATTCAAAGTTAATGTGAGCATTACATTAAGTGTAAAATGCAGAGCAATCTTCCTATATATATATATATATATATGTATATATATAGGAAATAGTGGCATAACAAGGTACCAATTTTTGCTGGAAATAGCAGTCAATAACTGTTTGACACTAGGTAAAGCTTCACTGAATGTATTGGCTGAGTGTACAAGCATTGCTATATTGAATTCTAGCGGATATTTTAAATTTGGTCTTTTCAATAGACCTAACTGAAGAGGACCAATCAGTTTTACAATAACAAACATGTTCTGTTAAATCCAAAACTTGAGTACTACATTGTCCATTTTTCTGGCGTTCTTCCTAGAGGTAAGATGAAATTTTTTTATGTTCACCGCCTGCACACATCTTTGCCTCTATACATTCAGTGAAGCTTTACCTAGTGTCAAACAGTTATTGACTGCCATTTCCAGCAAAAATTGGTACCTTGTTCTGCCACTATTTCCTATTTATAATTCTACCTTTACAGTACTTTATTTCACTGGAAAATAATACTATTGTATTGTAATAGTATTTATAATTTTTATTTATCTATCTGTCTATCTATCTATCTATCTATCTGTATATATATATATATATATATATATATATATATATATATATATATATATATAAATATGCATGTATGTATGTATGCATGCATGTATACACACACATACATATATGTATATATATGAGAAAGAATAAGAAAGAATGAGAGAGAGAGATGGAAATACAGATGCGTGTGCATGTGGATGTTGACAATTGGTGAAAATACCTCATCACTTAGCATGAAACCAACAGCTTGTAACCTGCTGTCACTTGTACTTCATCACATAATGCCCACAAATGTAATTCATAACAACCATGTCCACTTAGTGGTACACAGTTACTACAGATGTTATAACACAGTTTTGTAAATAGCAGAAGAACTATGGATCTAATAAATAATTCATTGGTTTGGTGTTCTAAGTTCCTCCCTTCTCTTGGGAAAATCTATGTGTGATAGACTAATGTTTGCTGTAACAAAAGATTTATTTTTCTCATTCATGTAATGCTGCAGAAACCAAGAGATAATCCCTGTGAACATTTGCGATTTAGAAAAGTAATAGCTTTTCGTATATGTATGTTTATCTTCGGGATTTATTGAGGTTCTATGATGCAAAATTCAAGCCAACTACTAATAGAGCGATGAGGTTTTTGTGTAAGTCAAGGCAATTTGTGTGGGCTAGTGGTTGAAGTGTTTTCATGATCATAAGCACTTGTGTTCAATTCCTGTACAAGTCATTGTACTGTGTCTGTGATCAAGGTACTTCATTTCACATAGATCCAGTCTACTAAAGAGAAATTTTGTGCAGCTGTAACATCCTATATTCTACACTGAGTCAAGAGCTGGGAGGGCTGAGTACTACATCTACTCATCAATATAAAAGGCACCTTTAACAATTAGCAAATGCATGATACATGCTACCAGGTCATACTCACTTGTAATAATGTCTACGGGTAAATGTATATATATATATAACAAATGAAGGTTTATGTGTGAATATGATAAGTTTATATTGATTTCAAATTTCGGCACAAGGCCAGCAATTTCAGAGGAGGGGTTAAGTTGATTACATCAATCCCAGTATTCAACTGGTACTTATTTTATTTGTCCTGAAAGGGTGAATAGCAAAATCAATTTCAGCTGAATTCGAACACAGCCCATAAAGCTGGACAAAATGTCGCTAAGAATTTTGTCCGGCTTGCTAATGATTCTGCCTGCTCACCACCTTAAACAATTTGTCTTTATTAGTATATGAGTGTATATGTTTGATTAATCATTGTGTATCTGTGTATTATATGTACACGTATGTGTATGTATGTGTTTATTCCAGGAAACTCAAATGGAGAATCTGTAGAATATTCTACAAATTTTCATTGTGTCCCCAGTTGGTTGGATTTAGGGCACATGAATCAGTTTATTTTGTTTTCTCTTGACTAAGCCCCAACACTTTGAGAGGTTTTTATGCAAATACATTGTTATAAAGCATAGTCCAGTGCATCTAAGACAACAAATACAACTGAAAGTTTATATCCTGCAAAACTTAAGTGCTGTTCCTTCTTCATTAGTTCACTGTAGGTATTCTATTGGGTTGTCCGGAAAGTTCGTGCCGATTTTTAAAGGAAAGGAAAAGGTCAATAAATACTTGCTATTACATTTTTAATCAACCAAATATGAACCATTTTGTTACACAATGCATCTCCATCTTTCCTTTAACTTGAAAATACCCACTTCCCAGAACTGAGGTGGTTTCAAGGCAAATAAGTCGAAAGGTAAGCTACTATAAATCAGCATGAACTTTCCAGACAACCCAATACTTTTCAACAAAATATTTGTATTTGTTACATCACTGACCTCCATAACTGTGCATGACATTGTACCCTGTTCTGTAGAATAATATTGGATCTCTTGTGTTTGCATGGAATTGCTGTTTTTATTGGTATGTTCCTTGAGAATTGCTTATTTTTAAAAGTGCGGACAAATTCTGATTCTTGTGTACCTCTGGGTATAGGTATGACTGTCAGGAGGATCTTTCTTGCACATGTATGTATGTATACATTTGTTTGTGTATGTATGTATCTCTCTCTATCTGCATGTACACATACACACAGACACAGACACACACACACACACACACACATATATATATATATATACATACATACGTGCATGTATACATACATATATGTAGTGAACACTTCTATCGCCATTATATACAAACAAATCATCTTCTCTCACTATAAATATTGAAACACGCGAGCGTAGTAGAAAACATCTCTTTCCCTGTCATCACCTGACTGATTATTATTTGAAGCGGCAACTGCCTCGTACCGTTCCCGCCAGAACGCAAATCGACCAATCACAGCCCCAAATAAGGTCACGTGATAGTGTTTTTCTTATGCTTTTCTGGAGCCCCTATTTTACTATAAATAGACTAAATTATACCCGCCAAATCGTCGCGCCCCAGATCGCCTAGATCTAGCCGTCGGCCACACACGCATAACACAGCAGCAACCAGTTTCCAGCGACGACATCAACACCATCGTACATCTACGAACTACAAGCATCGACCCCGACGTCGCCAGCAGCAACACGACACTACGACTACCAGCATCGCCGCCAGCGTCAACATGACACTACGACTACCAGCGTCCCCAACAACGTCAACATGACTCTACACGTACACTAGCTACCAACAGCTAACCAAACTACCGCAGAACTTCTCTCTTCGATCCTGTTTGTGCGATTCACCTTCGCCACGAAATAACAGCCAAAAACCCAGCCTGCGAAGAACATCTGTATTCAAGAACCCGGCTTGACATGGAAGCCACAACATCACAACTAGTGATCGCTCTGCCCCACACGCCTTAACTTCTTATACAGACACTTACCACTGTGTACTCTAAGAACTGGTATCTTAAATCCTTATACGTGTTACTGACTCTATTCAATACTGTGTATCTCTCGCACCCACATACATGTATTACTCGCACACACACTTTTGTTTACATGACGGCAAGTCTCATATTGTGTTTTATTATGTTGCATTCACTCACACACAGACATACAATTTAATGCTACAATAAATCTTACTGTTATTCATCTCATACGGTTGTGTTCCTATCGTCTTCCTTACTGGCATTTACGAATTCTCTATGTTATCGAAGTATAACA
>NC_068982.1:132558151-132559040 GCF_001194135.2 Octopus bimaculoides
TATACATACATACATATAATGTGTGTATATTATACATTATTCTAATTCTGCATTGATATGCTTGCTGCCATTTATAAAGCATTGAATGCTGGATGCTGAGCAAAATAAATAAATGACTGAAATCAAGTCGTAGACAGCCCAACATTACTATTTACCATGTTTTCATCTGATGAATTATCAAAATCAAAATAAAGACCACTTGTAAAAATATTGCCTATATAGCTCCAGAAACAGGAATGCACAGCAGAGACGTTTACCATGATGCAAAAAAAAAAAGATAAAGAAAGAAAAAATAGCTTAGGATATAAAAGGTAAGTGCAGATAAAAATAAAGTGAAATAAATTAAGTTAAATAAGACATAAAACACCACTATAAAAGATAGATGAAATAAACTGAGCATATGTAAACACATACACAAGCAGCTGCATAAATCACAAATAATTACTAATATACATTCTAACTAGCAAAAGTAAATGGAATGTGTACTTTTGAGTTTTAGAGAAAATCATTTGGAAATGTCATCGTCATCATCATCGTTGTCGCCATTGTCATCATCATCATCATTTCAATGTCATTTTTGCTATGTTTGTATGGCTCAGATAGAATTTGATGCGACAGATATTCTCCAGCCTGATGCCCTTCCTCCAGCTTCTGTCAACCAAATCCACTAACAAGGCTTTGGTCAACCTGGGGTTATAGCAGAAGACACTTGCACTAGTGAAATTGAACTCAGAATTACGTGGTTGGAAAGTAAGCACTTCTTAACCAACCACACACCCATGTCACCCACCATCATCATCATCAATTATTAATTTTATTACTAATTGACGATTCCCTGCCCTATATATCTATATTTATATATATATATATATATATATATACATACATA
>NC_068982.1:132559210-132573438 GCF_001194135.2 Octopus bimaculoides
CGGTACTGGCAATGGCCACGTTCAAAATGGTGCATTTTATGTGCCACCCGCACAAGAGCCAGTCCAGGGGCACTGGCAACGATCTCGCTCGAAAATCCTACGAAGGCCAGTCAGGCGGTACTGGCAACAGCCACGTTCAAAATGGTGTATTTTATGTGCCACCCGCACAAGAGCCAGTCCAGGGGCACTGGCAACGATCTCGCTCGAAAATCCTTACACATGTCACGGGCACATATATATATATAGGGAGAGAGAGAAAGAGAGATTCTGTAAAAAGGTTAATATGAGAGTTAAAGATATCTTTAGTATACATCAATATCATATAAAGAAATGAAGTAAAATATGCATCTGACCTTTTGATGCAAAATTTTGAATTAGATTAAAACTTAAATTATTTCTGCTGTTTGGGATAAAAAATGCATGATGTATAAATTTATGTTCAGGGCAAGATAAAAATACTAACATAAGCAGTTTATACTATTTATAATCTATAGATGTTTTAAAATATTCTTTTTTATACATCACTATTTATGCATACAACAAGAGATTAGTTCAGAATTTCTGTTGAGGAGTGAAAGATTTTAGAACAATACTTCGTATATATTAAAATACATGTATAAAATGAACGCGGTTTAATTGACTGTTTGTGTGGGTTTAATTGAATATTTGTGTGGGTTTTAGTGACACAAATCAATTTCCACTTATTTTTATATTTTACTTCTTATTTTTAAGGTCTCCCTGTAACCACGCAAACTAGTTTGGAATTTGTAACGTTCTGGGAAAGTGTGCCTGTAGTGCACAGCTTGAGCAAACAGACAATTAATCCAATATAAGATTTTAACATAGTTTCCATGTTAACTGCCAGACAATAAGCAATTCCTTTGGAGATACATTTACAGTCGAGTGAATATTCTACCAGACATGTTACAAAGTTCGTTCATTTTGGGTAATGGAGTAACTAAATAGTTTAGTTTGATTTATGTTAAATAAACATAGTATAAAATTTGGTGTGAATGAATAGAAATGTTCTACAAACATTTTATGCTATGTGGCCAAGGAAAGAGTTTTCTAGAGTAGTTTAAAGAATGTTTGGGTCACAGAGGGAAAACTCTTTAATTCAAAGGAGAGTTGTACAATGTGATATTTTGTCATATATTGGCTTTATTGTAAGTTTGTGTGTTGTTATGTGTATGCATCTTATTTTTCTAATGTTATATTATAATATTTTGTTGTAATGATCTAATGCGTTATTGAAATATTCTGGAAGACAGGTTGGATATACATAGAGAGAAGAATTTACGTAAGTCCAGCTCTGTGATGGTACTCTCAGTGATTTTTGGCAGTCTGTTGTGAAACTAAGGTCTTTGTCATGGTTGCCTATGACCTGCCACATTGCATAATCCAATACAATTGCAAACAAGCAAGGTGCAAGTCTATCGCCTTGTAGCAACACATCTGGTATTTGAAAGGTCTGGTCTTCTCATAAATCTTTGCAATGGCAAGAACTAGCTATTCTGGAGCACTCATCATCATCATCATCATCATCATCATCATCATCATCATCATTTAACGTCCACTTACCATGCTAGCACGGGTTGGACGATTTGACTGAGGACTGGTGAACCAGATGGCTACACCAGGCTCCAATCTGATTTGGCAGAGTTTCTACAGCTGGATGCCCTTCCTAACGCCAACCACTCTGAGAGTGTAGTGGGTGCTTTTACGTGCCACCGGCACGAAGGTCATTCAGGAGGTACTGGCAACGGCCACGCTCGAAATGGTGCATTTTACGTGCCAGATCAAGCACAACTGCTGCTCGTGAGAATAGAAATATCAGCTGCTAAAAGTGGATCGCACACAAATGTAAAGAAAACTGAATACATGTCTTTCAACAAATCAAGTGATGCTGAACTGTTTGCTTTGAGTGGTTCCAAATTAAATGTTGCTGAAGACTTGAAGTACTTGGGTGGTTGGGTGAGCAGTTCAGAAACAGACATCAAGGTCAGAAAAGCACGAGCATGGACAGCCAGTCACAAACTAAAGGTCTGGAACTTTTACCCCAGCAAATCAAAATCAAGCTGTTCATTGCAACTGTCGAATCAGTGCTATTATATGGTAGTGAAACATGGACACTGACAAAGAAATTATAGAACAGGCTTAATGGATGCTACAAACGACCCTAAATATGAAATGACAGCAACATATGACAAATATTTTTATGGAGACCTGTCAAAAGTTAGCCAGAAGATTAGGCAAAGACAGCTGTGACTATCTGGTCACTGCATGAACCACCCTGCTCTGGAAGCATCCAAGTTAGTCTTGTGGAACCCACTTCATGGTGATGTAAGAAGAGGAAAACGTCATCACACATTAATTGCAAGCACTGGCCTGGAATTATCCAGGGCTTCGAGGCAGTGATGATGGACCTAGAAGTTGCCAGGGGAACTCAGTTGCTGTGTGCCTGGGTTGGAACCCAGCCACAAAAAATAAAAATAAAAAAATTAAAAATTAACGTAAAACATTATTAGAATGATTGGATGGTCATGTAATACAATAACTTATCTGGTTTCCCTTTCAAGGAGTCTTGAGAATTCCCTAAGCTGAACAAAACATCAGGATAATTTACTATCTGGAGTTACATTCGATTGTTATCTATATTTCTAAGAATAAGGTTGTCCTTGTATAAGCTTCTGAGTATATCTGTAAACTTGGCATTTAAGTGGTGAAGAGTATAATATAGTCCCATGATATTGTTCACTTCTGCTCTGAAATTATGTAGAAACTTTAAATAGTGAAAGATATATTAAAGTTCTGTGATACTGTTCACCTCTCTTGAACTCTTTGCTCCTATACTTATGTCAAACAGAAGGTTCATGCATTTATTAATCTATATAGTGTTATTATATAATAATATATCTCCTTGATGCATAGATTTATATCAGTTTCAAAATTAATGATTGATGAAAACGTCTTTGCGAAATCTAATACATCCATCAACAGAGGTTATGAAACTGGTGAGTATTAGTTCTGTGTATGAAGTTACATGAATTTGCAGTTTTATTTGTTATATATGGATTTAAACTATGAAATAACTATATTGGAATTATTCTAAAGGGATAAATAAGAAGCTCCTTTGATTTGGGAATTATCTTACCGATGATGGACTCATTAATTATTTCAATATCAGTTTTGGTTGAGTTGATAGGCTATTGAAAGAACTGGATTAATGATCCTTAAAAGTAATGTATGGATTTGCAATTCTGAAAATTCTTTCCTCTCTTCAATTTCTAGTTAGACTGCTGCATTTTTCTGCATAATTAATAGCATGTAAAGTTATCAAGCAGGTAATTTTACAATCATTCGCAACTGTGATGGAATGAAATTTATGGATGAGTAATTGATTTCATGGGTATTTTTGTTTCATCTGAGGAAATAAGTTTATTTTTATCTTTAAACTGAACATCTTGTATTTCAAATTTGAGTTTTTCTATAAAATTTTTCAAATTTTTTTTTTTTTTAACTTGGTATTTCTAAACATTTGAGACAAATCATTCTCAAATTATTGTAATATTATATTTGACAGGAGTTACTTTGAAAGCCACATTTTGGGTTTGCACAATATTAGTGTGTCTTTCTACATGACTTTCCACCCAAATTTTTTGATAAAGTGTAAAATTTCCGTATAAGATAGTGTTTGTTTGAAGGGAAAGAAATATTCTTAGTTGATAAATCAATGTGGCTTTTCTACCGTTTTCAATTTGATGCAACTGTATTGCAACAATGCTCAACAGGAAAGGAAGGTATTAATACTTTAAATTGCATAGGTGTGCATTCGCTCACAGTTATAAAGAACTTAATCCAATAGGCAGGACAAAATAAATAAGTAATTATTTAAATAATTTGAGGTAAATTATAACATTAAATAGGTATTGATTTGTTTTCCTAAACCATGCAAGCATTCAGACAGGCCCTATTTGCATTGTAGATTCAAAGAATACAGAGTATAACTCTAAAATCTTCCACTTCCTTGCAGTAATTCCGAACTAATCTCTAGCTGATAGTGTTGATAGTGAAAAGTATTTCTTTTTTTTGAACTAAATTTATAATATTTTCTACAGGAGGCACAAGGCCTCCAAATTGTTTTGGAGGGGAACTAGTCGATTACATCAAACAATGCTGTATGCTATCACTCAGGTGATTAGTGGAAGGGTGGTGAAGAGAAAGAGAGAAATGTTAAAGATATGAAGAGAGGAAGTACATGGTTAAAAAGATTTATTGAAAAAGTAGAGAGAAAGAGAGAAATATAAAGTGCTTAGCAGAGGGAAATTTTTAAATCATATAATATGTTATTGTGTCTGAAAATGAAATAACTTAGCAAAATAAAAATAAGAATGTAAATCATCTTTTCGTTCTTAAATATCTTCTCTCAATCTTTTTCATTCTGTGGAATTACCACGGGTCCCATTAGCATAATATGATATAACATAATTTGATGTAATATAATACAGTATACAGGTCCATAAGGTGGTGAGCTGGCAGAATTTTTACTGTGTCAGGCAAAATGCTTAGCAATATTTCGTCCCTCTTTACGTACTGAGTCCCAATTCTGCTGAGGTCGACTTTGCCTTACTCCATCCCCCGAAATTGCTGGCCTTGTGCCAAAATTTGAAACTAATATACAAACCCATGTTATTTAAAATTTTAATCCTAGCCTTAGCATTATTTCATTTCCCGATATTTAATGCAGTATATCATTTTATTATCTTAATCTGCCTGTGCATACAAATATTTCTTTCTATTCTATCTGTTACCAGAAATTCGAACCCCTTACTATAAATTTAATTCTTGACGATTTGACTATATCACACACTGAAATGGAATACGTTAGCATTACATCAAGCACAATCATATTAAGTTAATGAGACGGCTTTGATTAATGTGTGATTTATAAATGAATTTAACAAATCAAATCCGTTTTCAAATGCAGCACTTCTCACATTACTTGACGTAACATGGAAGCTGGCATGGCCAAGTGGCAAAGAAGTTCGCTTTGCAGTCATGAGATTCCAGGTTCAATCCCACTTCGTGGCATCTATGGTAAATCTCTTTTACCATAGCTTCGGATTAAGCTAGTCATAGTGAGTGAAACTGTGTGGAATCCCTTCAGATGGATTGTATTTGCAATTCAAAACGCCAACATTATGTCATGTTGTATTTACATGAGTTATGTGAAGAGCACGTATGTCTGTAGAATATTCAGCCATTTGCACTCCAAGAGCAAGCAACTTCAGTTGATCGAACAACTAGAACACTCATCGTAGAAACAAACGGAGGATATATTTACTTTTAATTATTTAATCTACACCTTATGTATTCGAAATTTTGCATAACACACACCGATTTTTTTCTTTCTTTATTAAAATACCCTAAAGGCGTGGGTGCGTAGTAAGAAGTTTGCTTCCCATTCACATGGTTTCAGGTTCAGTCCCACTGCGTAGAAACTTGTCTTCTACCATGTCTTCTACCATGTCTTCTACCATGGCCTCGGGCCAACCGAAATCGTGTTAAATTGATTTGGTAGACGGAAACTGAAAGAAGCCTGTCATATATACATGCAAATACTAGTTGCACTCGTGTGATAAAATTTTAATTAAAGACTACACTAGCGGTCTAAAAACAGTTAAGGAATCATTACCCCAGATTTCGGGCTCGTCAATGTTCAGTTTACTCAGAAAATGCTTAGGGACATGTTTAATTAGATTGGTTTCCAATAGATATTAAACGAGGACAGTCGTGGTATACTCAGATGCGACTACATTATGGGTTCTTACTAGAGTAGATTACTAAAATTTCCTTTTTTTTAAAATTATGTATTTTTCAATTTGTGTTTGATTTTTATATAATTATTTGTTTATTTTGTTACCCTTGTAGCAGAAGTTTGTTTATTATTCGGCTGGCTACCTTAAATACGCTGGAATTGGCTCATATGCGCGTTTTCTACAAGTGGTCACACGACCTGGTAACATGATGGTGTACACATAGATCGAATCCTGGTTTTACGCGGGCTATCCAATCCCATCCATTGCCTGTCAGACCAGCCGAGCGCGGGAAAATTATGTTTGCTCGCTGGAGCCTACCCGCAGCTTTAAATAGAAGAACCTTTTCTATTTTCACCACTGTGGTGGGAAGACACGATTGAGTTCGGATCTCGGTGGAGAGAGGAGAGTTATTTGCAGGTAGCCTTGAGGCGTTACTTGTGGCCATCATACCTATAAGCAGAGTGGATTTGAGTGACTCCAAGAAGTCATGTCACGTATTTCTGTTCCTGTTCTGCCCACCACTCATCACCAAGTTCCAACTGAGAAACAAATATGTATATTTTCTTTAGACAGTATTATTTAATATGTACCAACGTTTGTTGTGCCGATTCATTTAGCGGTTGAATAAAGTGTAGCAGTTAATTACAACTCGTTTTCTTATATTTCTTTCCCCTGTTTATACACGACTCATTGAAACCAAGGAATTATAATTATACCAGGGCCTAAGACACGCTAACCAACAGCTAAACCTTGTTTATTATTTTGTGGCGCTATTATCTATTTCTGTTGCACAATTTGCGTTTTTCTTTTAAATTCAGGACATTTTCCTTTCAGTAAATGCATATTCGTGACCACAAAGTTTGTATTTAGAAAATTTTTTGAATTGACCAAGTAATATGTATTAACTCTTGGGTTATTTATTTATTTATTTTTTTGAGAAATATGAAATCACCAAAGCACGATATCATTTCTTGTTGAGGAAATGAATCAAATGACACAAAGTCACTACAATCACAAAATTGAAAGACAGCTATGAAGGAGATAACGGGTTTATTTTTATGAAGGACAGGTAGTGAGGTTCGTTAATGAATGAACTCTTAATGACCCTCACTATCCGCCTTTCATTAAAATAGAAGACGTCATGTTACTAAATACGGAAGACGATAATGAATAATGTGCGACTTAAAAGGAAGTTAGTCATTACTGAACAAAACGGTTTTATGTCTCAGTATCAAGAATCATTAGCTTTGCAACGGATCGTAATATTTGTGATTTCTATAAGAATTCGATTGCTACAAATGAGACTTACTGAGCGCTTACACCATAACGTCTCATAAGTCAAGATTATTATAACTACAACTGGGAAATATGTCACTTGTGTAAACTTCATACATCGATGGGAAATGATATTGTGTTCTGACAATGTGGATATTTCACTCATGGGAAACATCCATTCAAAAGATACCTTATTACTTGGCCACAATGAAGAAATTTACCGAGTGCAAATTCTACAATTATGTATTCATTAAATAGAAATATCTTGATTGCACTACTGATGGACAATATCAAATTGCACGACTGTTCTTGTTAGCAGTGATGCAATAAATGTTAATAGCACGAGACGAGTCAACTCCATCGTACTTGATGTTGAAGATATCGATAAAAGATTTGATAGAAATTAATATCCATCTGTCATATATTCAGTCGCGTAAACTGTCAATTGATATTTTTGAATTAATCGTAGTTAAATTACGAAAAATGATTAAATAAGGCATATTAAACAGAACATGATCTCCATGATGGTAGCAAGTAGGCATTGCTCATTGTATAGGTGAGAAAACCAAACGAATGTTTGGATTCTTAACTAGCTCTTAATAATGAATCTACTTGTCCCCCTATCAGCTGGCATAGAAATCTTTACAAAATTTAATCTAGGAGGAGCTTACCACTAAATTCGAATAGACATCACTATCATTAATATCCCTGTTAAAAGATGGTGAGCTGACTGGATCGCCAGACAAAATGCTTAGCAGCATTTTCCCCGACGCTACGTTCTGAACTCAAATATCGCCGGGAATCGACTGTCTTACATCAATTCAGAAACCGATAAACTAAGTACCATTTGTGCACTGGTGTTGATGCAATCGACTAGCCGCTCCTCAAAATTTCAGGCCTTGTGTCTATAGGAGAAAAAATTAATATCCCTATTGATTTGTTGAGATGGACACAAAAGCTCTATGATATGAACTGCAAGTGTCAATTTTCAACGTGCGATGCATTTTGGGAGACGATGTAAAAACTGAAATAATCCATCAGAATCATATAAGTTTGGGTACAGTTACTAAGGAGACATCAAACTTGAAGACCAAGGATCAACTGAGAAACGCAAAGAATAACAATTCATCTCAAAATATCGTTTCGAGGTCTTACATTTCAAAAGAAATAATTTCTCCCAATCAACGTTTAGTACTGGAAATATTAGATGTTCATCCACTCTTTAGTAAGGTCTCGATTTTGGGTGCAACGCCAGCAATTTTGAGTGGGAAGGAGATTAGTTGGTATCACCGACCTCAGTACTTAAACGATACTTTATTTCATCAACCCAGAGAAGGTGCAAGACAGATATTCAAAGCACTTTCCAGACACTCTAACGATTCTACCAGCTTACAACATTCTTCCATCTTTTAATAAGAAAAACATTGAAGCCCCGTTCAAGACAGCTCACTTTTCATAGTTGCATTTGTCAAAATACTCTGAAACAATAAACTTAGCTTAAAATGTGCCGTTGCTGAAAATTTGTGTGGGGATGATATTTGATAGCAGCAAAGATGTTACGTTGACAACTGATACTAGTGAGTAGTCTATATTGTAAATTGTATCATTAGATAACCACCCAATCTTAAAATTTCTACTCATAGACATTTTGAAATCATCTTAAAAAGACCTTCCAAGGGTTCCATCTTCAACGATACTCATGCGGGCCAACCAACTCAAGGCATTCGATTTCAGCATCAAATAATGTCAAAGGAAAATCCATTCTTTACGTCGACGTGTTCTCGTGGCTATACTTTAGACGGCAACCATTGGCCGCGTATTCGATCTATTGCATTTCGACCAAGCTTCAGAAATACTTTATGATCTGATACTGGGCAAATCCTATTGACCTTATTTGGAATAGTGAGCAGAGGAGATGTGGATGGATGGATGGATTGCTGGCTGGATGGATGGATGGATGGATGGACGGATGGATGGATGGATGGATGGATGGATGGATGGATGGAGTAACTGTTCCAGTACTGAATGACCCCATAAGCAAATTTAACATAGTTTAACTCAAGAAAACGATGTTTTTGCAATGGTGATTGTATTGTTCCCTAGAATTATTCAGGAAGCAAATCGTTAAAAATATTCATGACGATGTCCATTGTAACATTACTGTTAGATGCAATAGTCTAAAGTTTGAAATATTGCAGCCTAGCTTTTCAAGGACTAATTACACAAATATTCAAAAGTTTTCATGGACCAAGGAGTTAGATTCCCGGACTTGTGAATATATATATAGACAATGCTCTTTTAATGGTATTGAATTTATACTTGTTTTAGTGTTTCAGCACGACCAGAAGTTGATATGAATAAGTTCAACCATATGACTCAGGTGTTGCGAGTAATTTTCTCTGGAAGGAGTGTCCAAAAGGTTAGTATCGGACAACACCTACAAATTCCAAGATGACATTCTCTGTTCTATGCAACAGAAAATTGATTGTATTTCTTAGAAAACGATTCCATGAAATCTGCAATCAAACGGAACTGTAGAACGAATAGTTAAAATAGTTGCAATTGAATTCAAGGTATTTTCTTTTCATTGAGAAAATTTTGAATCGTTTTTACTCCTCGACAATTATTCAGTTATCGTAAGGTTACTCATGGCGACAGATTAAAAGTCCTACTTTGATGGGGGCGTCAGATTCGTGTATTCTTGACGAAGTCCTATTTAATCCATAAAAAGTTATAGAAAGAATAACGGTTCAATACAATAAATTGCAAATTTCGTGCTGCATGCAGGAAAAAATACTGCCATCATTAAAACGAATGGGTTGCGACTTTGACTCATACAAATCGAATTTGATCTAAACTTAAAACAAACATGGATAATGGCAATAGTGAGGGTGTCCATTTTAGTTTGGGGCTTCTCTTAGTTTGAGATAAGAAATAATAGGATCAAACATGTTGTGAAAGGGCTCTTAGGAGAAGTTCTCAGTCAATTAGGGTTAATTAACCCTCAGATTTCAGAAAGGTGGAAAGACATTAGTGGTATAGAGAAGTACGAAACTGTTATAAAACCCGAAATCTGAAACTGTTAGTATGAATTAATACATGTGGGACAACCAGTGACCTGTGGACGAAAAGACAAGACGGATATATCAAAAAGACCCCTTAACCTATAGCAATTAAAGTGATTCATTGAACCTTTAGTTACGAATTGCCTTTTATTTGTTATGACAAATAGTCTTTATTGAAGTATTTATTGTAATATTTTTGTGAATTATTTTCAACATAGCACAGAAAACATTATGGCAATTAAGCAAACAGATGCAATTACTAGCAGACACAGACATTAACAGTTTGCTCAATACACAGTAAAATAAAAGTGAATACATTTGCAGTGTAAACATAGACGTTGTCGATATCCGAAATTTGCACAACGCAGACAATAACAAAAATAGCTTTGCCAATGTTGCGAACCAGAGAAAGATTTTAAACATGAGCCAGCATAATAATAATAATTATTATTATTTAGCGTCCGTTTTCCATGTTAGCATGACTTGGATGGCTTGACAGGAGCTGGCAAGGCCAGTGGAGGGCGCACCAGGTTCTATAGACTTCTTTGTCGTGATTTCTACAACTAGATGCCCTTCTTAACGCCAACTACTTTATAAAGTATACTGGATGCTTTTTATGTGGCACCAACACCAGTACATTTTACGTGGCACCAGAACAAGTGCTTTTTATGTAGAAAGAACATCGGTACTTCTTACGTGGCACCAGTACCAATGCTTTTTACGTGGCATCAGCTCCAGTGCTTTTTACACTGAGTGGCACCAGCACCAGTGCAATAATAATAATAATAATAATAATAATAATAATAATAATAATAATAATAATAGAAGAAGTGTAGTATTATTGGTCGGCAGATCAGAATTTCCGGCTACAATTGTTCTTTATTCGGGGTCACCAATTGTAGGGAATTGGTTGAACCGAATCACGTCGGGGTTCACCAATTGTAGGGAAGTGGTTGAACACCATTAGGTGTACTCCGCTTCCGTACATTAAATTTCTTGAAGAAACAACGGAACGCAGATTCTGAACTATCAACACAACAATATTTATTACAATAGAATTAGGCAGCACTTCGCCCTTTGGTTACTGAGACGCCGTCAATGAAGTTGCGTGGTTATTTGTGTAGCTCCAGAGTTGGAATGTTGGAGAGAGGCTGCTTACGACGTCTAGGCCCTTCGTCGGCCAGCGAGAAAGAGAATGAAAATCCGCGCGAAGCTTGGATATCGATGACTACGCATGCGCATGAGACTCTTCCTGTATTCCTACCGGAACTAGTCCTTGCGCATGCGTGGATAAGCTTTCCGGAAATGTCGTCTGCTATTAAAGCGTCACTACAGAAGTATATCTTGAAACATTTCGTCAACTTTCTTGGCAATTTTATTGAAAGAAAAAAAACTAACCAAAGAACAATGTGACATAACTTTGCTTCTTAGAAATAGAAACGCCTTCAGTATTCCTCCTTTCAAATGAAGCCTTAGTTAATCTGGAATAATGTAATTGTCATTGACCAAAGCAGGGTATATAGGAATGGATGACTGGACTTCGACATTAAGGACGAGTTGATATAAGAAACAAATCTATTCACGGCTGGTAAACGTAAATATTTTGGGTGGTGTAATATGATGGTTACTAGCAGAGACACTGTTTCGAATGTTGGCCCTTGTCATATCCTGTGCAGCACAGATTGTGGTGAGAGAGACAGAACAGCAGATAATAGTAAAAAAACAACAACATAAACAACCAGAACCAGTAGCTGCTGTTCCCAAAATACCAATTGAAACTTCGATGATGACCGATGGACTCAGTTTATTCCAGGTGCCAGTAGTCAACAACCAGGAAGCCAGTGATTAGGAAACTAAAGATTCCTACATCCTGTAAATGTTACTCCATCATCTGAGGAGCAAATTAAGGATAGACGTGGGTACCAAATTGTCGGGGAGAGTACAAAGGAAAGAGGAAGCAATAAAAGAAAGCCAATGAACCCAAATTAGAAGATAAAGATAGATGAAGAAGACTCAACCTCCATCAGGTTACATGAGGTCTATGGTCTTACAATCAAGTAAAGTGACCTGAAATCAAAGATGGGCATTTATTTTGAAGCGCGATTGTGAGAATGGTGCACTGATTTGATTATAGGGAAGAAACTAGGACATGAAATTAAGAGGTATGTAGATGATACAGTGTTACTGTCTTACCTTGGGCCCTCAGCTCTTTGATGAAGTCATATGGGTGTTGCCCTGACAGATGTCAGGTTTTAAGCACTTTTTAGTCATGGTCTGACCACACTTGATTTTTTCGGCAGGGTGGGGGGGAGTTAAGAATGGGAAAAAGTGAGATGAAAAGATGAATGAACTCCAGTAAAGGTGAAGATCATCCTGACAGGATTTGAATTCAGAGTGTAGAGAGCTTGAAATGTTACCACAAAACAGCCTATCTGATGCTCTAATGACTCAACCAACTGGCCACCTTACAATGTTTCTGAAGACTACACCAATGGTCAATTACACCATAAACCAACATTCTTAAAAAACCTAAGCTGCTTTATGTACCATCCAGCATAATAGGATACTTCCACATGCCTTTAAGAGGCCTAGTTTCCAATATGAGGAGCAGAGGACAGACAAAGTTGTGGGAGCCTGTGACCCAGCCTATCTGGAGGCTTCTCACTTATTTATAAATGAATTACCTTACTGAATTATTTTGATATTTCTTTTTAAAATGATCTTTTCTTATTTTATATATTTGTTTTATATAATTATTTGATTATTTTGAGTAATTATTCAGTATAATTAAGACATTTCAAACACATCTTATGATACTGTACATTGTCTCTGCATCTCCTCTCATTTTTATATAACTTTCTTGCTCTCATCCCCACATGTTTTTGTATCTCATTTGTAATATTGTATGTATGAATGAACCCAGGTGACAAAATGAAATCAATTGTTGGTGATCTAACATAATCGTTAGCACATCAGACATTTCCTAATGTTTAATGGCATTTCTTCTGGCTCTTTACACCTTGAATTCAAGTCCCTCTAAGATCTACCTTGCCTTTTGTCATTTCAGGGTCAATAAGCACTAGTTGAGCACTTTGGATGATGTATTTGATTCACATCTTTCCCCTAAAATTACTAGCCTTGTGCCAAAATTTGAAACCAACATCATCATCATCATCATCATCATCATTATTATTATTATTATTATTATTATTATTATTATTATTATTATTATTAAGACAGCAAGCTGGCAGAATCGTTAGCATGCTGGACAAAATTCTTAACAGTATTTCGCCTGTCGCTATGTTCTGAGTTCAAATTCCGCCAAGGTTGACTTTGCCTTTCATCCTTTCGGAGCCAATAAATTAAGTACCAGTGAAACACTGAGGTCGATGTAACCAACTAGTCCCCTCCCACAAAACTTCAGGCCTTGTGCCTATAATAGAAAGGATCATTATTATTATTATTATTATTATTATCATTATTATTATTATCATTATTATTATTGAGTGAGAGAGCACCGCATACCATCAAAGTGACACTGGGATAAAATATACAAAGCCCATTATACCCTTCATGACTACCTGTCTGATAAGAGTACACCAGGCACATGCATCACAACCATACGTGCGCGACATAGTGATCTCTTATATTGGATATATATATATATATATATATATATATATATATATATATATTCTTTTATTCTTTTACTTGTTGCAGCCATACCAACAATCCAACATACCTCCATCATCAGCTGCCCCACAGATATCATTATGGTTTCAACACCTGGACAGTGCCATTCAATCCAGTGGTGTCAATTTGACTGTAGCCATGCTGGAGCATCACCTGTAGTCAAGCAAATTGACCCCAGGGCTTATTCTTTGTTAGCCTAGTACTTGTTCCGATGTACTATTGGTATCTTTTGCCAAACCACTAAGTTACAAGGACATAAACACATTAGCATCGGTTGTCAAGCGATGTTGGGGGGGAAAACACAGACACATAAACATATACACACATACATATATACATATATACATATATATATATATATATATATATATATATA
>NC_068982.1:132574010-132576313 GCF_001194135.2 Octopus bimaculoides
TATATATATATATATGATGGTCTTCTTTCAGTTTCTGTCTACTAAATCCACTCACAAGGCTTTGGTTGACCTGAGCTTCTAGTAGATGACATCTGCCCAAGGTGCCTTGTAGTGGGACTAAACCTGGAACTATGTGGTTGGTAAGCAAGTTACTTACCACACAGCCACTCCTGTGCCTATATAATATATTTATATTATATATGTGTGTATATATATATATATATATATATATATATATATATGAGTATTATATATGTATATATAATATAAATATCATCATCATCATCATAATCATCACTTAACATCCGTTTTCCATGCTTGCATGGATTGGACAGTTTGACTGAGGACTGGCAAGCCAGGAGGCTGCACCAGGCTCCAATCTGATCTGACAAGGTTTCTACAGCTGGATGCCCTTCCTAATGTCAACCACTCTGAGAGTGTAGTGGGTGCTCTTTACATGCCACCGGCATGGAGGCCAGTCAAGCGGAACTGGCATCAACCACACTCGAATGGTGCTCTTTACATGCCACCAGCACAGGAGCCAGTCAGGCAGCACTATATGTATATATTATATATGTATGTAACACCTGGCACTTAAATGAGGCGATGATGCAATTTCAAAAATCAATGCCATAAAATTGAAGCTGAGTACACAGAGTCTGAATGAGCCTCTTCTCCAACTGTGTTTCATTAAAAGATTTGCATTAAAATAGGTTTCATTATCTAAATTCATTTACATAACTTAGGCTTGCTCAATGCAACCCTTGGTATCTGTGAGTGTGTGTGTGTGCGTGAGTGATTGTGCACATGTGTGTATGCATGTGCGTGTGTGTGTTTACTCAAATTTTCGTTCTAAAACTTTCATAGAGTATCAAACTGATGCATGTACTGTGTACATCCATTTGACTTTTGAAGCCGTTATTTTCTTCTTGATTTTCCAGTCCATAATCGAACATTAATATATATACGTATACAGATAGGCGCAAGCATGGCTGTGTGGTAAGAAGCTTGCTTCCGAACCACATGGTTCTGGGTTCGGTCCCACTGCGTGGCACCTTGGACAAGTATCTTCTACTATAGCCTCAGGCCAACCAAAACCTTGTAAGTGGAGTTGGTAGACAAAAACTGAAAGAAGCTTGTCGTATATATACATATATATGTGTGTGTGTGTGTGTGTGTGTAGCTGTTTGTCCCCCCACCATCACTCGATAATCAATGTTAGTGTGTTTACTTCTCCCGTAACTTAGCCGTCCAGCCTATGGGACTGATAGAATAAGTACTAGGTTTACAAAGAATAAGTCTTGGGGTTAATTTGTTCAACTAAAGGCAGTGCTCCAGCATGGCCACAGTTAAATGACTGAAACAAGTAAAAGTAAAAGAATATGCATATATACATATGTGTGTGTGTGTGTGTGCATGTGTATTTATATATATATATATATATATATATATATATATGCTTATATATATATTGGCTAAATATATATAAATATATATGTATATGTATGTATGTATATACATACATACATATTTGACCACTGAATCCACAAGTTTTTTTTATTCTCACTCTTATTTATTTTCTCTTAGTCCTTTCTGTTGAAGAGCATAGGCTCCAAACGTAAAAGACTTTTTCACTTTCCCAAGCGACAAACTAATACAACCATCTTTATCTTTAGTTTTTCAATAAATTTCAATAATATATATATATATATCGCTGGAGTGGCTGTGTGGTAAGTAGCTTGCTTACCATCCACATGGTTTCGGGTTCATTCCCACTGCGTGGCACCTTGGGCAAGTGTCTTCTACTATAGCCTTGGGCCGAACAAAGCCTTATGAGTGGATTTGGTAGACGGAAGCTGAAAGAAGCCCGTCGTTTATATGTATATATATATATATATATATATGTATGTTTGTGTATATGTTTGTGTGTCTGTGTTTGTCCCCCACCTTCGCTTGACAACCGATGGTGGTGTGTTTACATCCCTGTAACTTAAAGGTTCGACAAAAGAGACTGATATAATAAGTACTAGGCTTCCAAAGAATAAGTCCTTGGGTTGCTTTGCTCGACTAAAGGTGGTGCTCCAGCATGGCCGCAGTCAAATGACTGAAACAGGTAAAAGAGAGAGTAAAGAGTATATATATATATACATACATACACTCACATATATATATATGCATGTATGTATGTACGTATATGTATGTATGTATGTATATGTGCGTATCATTGTGTGAGTGTGTGTGTGTACATACATACTTACATATATATATATATATCAGTATAACTTTATCTATTCAATCTATAT
>NC_068982.1:132576323-132580549 GCF_001194135.2 Octopus bimaculoides
ATATATGTGTGTGTGTGTATATATATAGATATATACAAACACACATGCAAACATATATATTATATATATATGTGAGTATAAATGTGTTAATGCACTTTTATTTTATTTGTTGCTTTTACAGTGTGCTTGTTGCACATGTAAGTGATCTCAAATGATATAAAATAAACATCAGAACACAGAAAGTAAAAGAAAAGTAAAGAAAAATCAAAAAAAAAAGAAAGAAAAAATTGAAGAAAAACATTAGTATTTACTTACACAGTGAAATGATATATGAAACATCTCCATCCAGTAGGTCTTTCTAAAAAGTTGTACACTCTTCCTTGGATAGAGGACTTCATACCAGATTTTGCCCTCATGCGTTTCCCAGTAAAAAACAGTCGATTAATTGTCATTCCAAACTTACAAGCTAGGATACTATTCCCTCCACAAGTGGTTGTTTCACCCTCTGTGTCAGACCCATTCTGTTCTTGCTGCTCATCACCATGAGCATGAGGCAGCTGTGTGATTGAAGTAAAATCTAACTGCAATCCATTTGTCGGCATTTGTATAATTCACTGGCACCGGCACTAGCATTGCCAGACTAGTAGTATGTTCTCTCATTGTTCAGAACAGCTATACATGCTCTGTAATTTTGTAAACTTGAGTGACCACATATGCTGACTCCTTTTGTCACTTGGTATTAGAATGTTAGAGTAAAAAACATAAGAACATAGTTTGTTCGAGAATTTTTTTGTAACGATTTTTTAGTGTGTGTCACAAATAGATGTATGTCTGTGTGTGCCTGTATGTGTCTGTGCATACATGGCTCAAGAAAGTGTGTTCGTATGTGTGAATGCATATATATATATATATATATATATATATATATATATATATATATATATGTATGTATGTATGTATATATGTATGTATGTATGTGCTTATGTATGTAAGGATGGATGGATGGATAGATAAATAGAGCGATAGAGAGAGAGAGAAATTAAAGTGAATATATATATATTCTCTTTATGTACACACACGCACATGCAGAGAGAGAGAGAGAGAGAGAAGGAAAGAGAGGTGTGTATGGGTGTATGTATAATAACCTCTGCAATGACTCAAAGCCAGCAGAGATTTCTTATACAGGTGAAAAAATAATTCGAGTTCTAAGAAAGTGAAAATGGAAAATTTTGACAGCCGTGACTATTACTAAGTCAGTGAAACGGTTCCTGTTGAGAAATCATAAAGAAAATATATTATTTTATATTTCATTTTGTTATATTATATCACATATATGCATTTATATACATATATATATTTATTTATTTATGTATATATATATATATATATAGATGTATGGATATATGTATGTGTATATGTGTGTGTGTATGTGTGTTATGTATGTGTCTACATCTGTGTGTGTGTGTGTGTGTGTGTGTGTGTGTGTGTGTAAGATTAAAACAAAACAATCACATCAAATTAATTATTCAATTTACTCAATAACTTTTAAAAACATTAAAGACACGAAAGCTTCAAATATAACGAAACCTTATTTATCATATTATATTATATTCTAATTATATCCATTTGTTTTGTTCTGATGCAAGGTTGTTTGACTTCAAAACTTATAATAATAATAATAACAATAATAATAATAATAATAATAATAATAATAATAATAATAATAATAATAATAATAATAATAATAATAATAATAATAATAATAATAATAATAATAATAATAATAATAATAATAATAATAATAATAATAATAATAATAATAATAGAATAACAGATAATGTTAACTGGAAACAATTAAAAGGTTAAAGTTAAAATGAAATTACTTCAACTAAGTTTAAACATTGAAAATTGTGTACTTGGTGCTCAAAGTACTTATTTCTCATTCCACAGTTCAAAAATTAATATTTAAATAAAATATAATCACCTTTTATTCTATTTTTGAACTTTCAGCCGAGAGAACAGTTGACTTCCAAAATTGAATAAAAAAAAACTAAAAAAAAAAAAACGGAAAGACAAAACAAGAAACTATTTATTAATCAATGTATTTATTGAACAATACTAACATCGCATCCTTTCATTACTATCATAATATATATCTGAATTGGTTTTTTATCCTCTATGCTTTTAAATAATCTTTAAATTAGATCAAGGATTCCCATTTACTGATATTCTTCAGTGATAAGAATTTCAAGCAAAAATAAATAAATGAATAGGTAAATAAATAAATAATAAAGAGACGAATAAAAAAGTAGAATAAGAAAACTTTCTAAGATTTGTCTTACCAGTAGTGCGACCTGAGATTTTTCTCAGATTTTCTTTTGTTTCAGAGATTTTAACTAGGAGAAAAGTACATGGAAGTTTACTAAGTATACTAACTTTCATGAGCCCTAGTGTCTTTTTGTGCTTTTTGTATTTTTTGGTTTTTGTTTTTGAATATTTGTGAATTTATGGTAAGGTAAGCAATTCTGAAGTTGTACTGAAATCATCTTCATTTTTTTTTTTATTTTGCAGAATTTAGATTATGACAGTGGTTTAGCATTCTATGATTTAAAAAAAAAAAAAAAAAGATTTTTAGGTAGACAGACAGATAGATAGATAGATGAATAGAAAGAGAGAGAGATGGAGAGAGAGAGAGAGAAAATGTGTAGAGATTTTAGTGAGATAGATAGGTGGATAGTTAGACAGACAGATAGATAGAGAGAAAGATAGAGAGAGAGAGAGAAAGAGATAGATAGAGAGACAGAGAGGTAGATAGAGAGAGAGAAACAGACAGCCAGATAACAGAGATAGAGAGATAGATATAAATAGAGAAATGATAGAAAGATTGATAAACAGATCAACAGAGAAGTGGATAGACCAAAATAGTGTATTGCGTGATAGAAATAGCAAGATCCAAAACAAAAATCAGATAGTGTATATAATACCAGTTACTTTTATATATATGTATCAATTATTGTTGTTGTTGTTGCTGCTGTTTATGGTCTTCTGCTACTTCTCTAATTCACTCGCTCCTTCTTTTGATTGCTTATTACTTTCCTTCCTGTTGAAATTATTCTTTTTCTTTTTCTTTTTTATTTTACTGTTTCTTCCTCGAAACAATCTTTCATTCGGAAAAATCCAAGTGTTATAAAAGCAGTAATTTTATGAAAGCAACGAGAGATGAGAGATGAGTGTGGAAGCACCATTCCATCTCAGTGGAACTGTTGAGCAGATGACAGCCTGTCATCAATGTGGTGCCACGCAAGTTTGTTCAGTTCATATACACAGCGCACGATATATATATATATATTTTTTTTTTGTTTTTGCTTTTTTATCTTTTCTTAACTGTGACAGAGGCAATCAATAGGCATCAAAGAAGAAAGAAAACAAAGAAAGCATAATGGATCACTTACTTCTCCTTCTTAAGTGACAATGGTGTCGTCGGGGATATCAGTGGTAAAGGACGGGTGGTGTTACACTGGCATTGTTGCTTTTGTTAGTTGCTGTTTGTCGTTGTGATGGCTGGGGTTGCTGTCATTTGTGAGGTTGCATGCTTAGATATTTTCATTGGATTTTCTGTTTAAAAACTAATATTTTTAATGTATAAATGTGCTTGCTTGTGCATGTGTGAGTGTGTATGTGTGTCTGTACGTGTAATAGCAAATATGCTTGCATACACTCTTTTGTTTGTAATTTAGTGTCTATGTATGTGTCTATATGCATGTGGATTTATCTATCTACCTGTCTGTCTATTTATTTATCTCTCTATCAATCTACCTATCTATCTATCTATCTATCTATCTATCTATCTCTTTTTTTTACTCTTTTTACTTGTTTCAGTCATTTGACTGCGGCCATGCTGGAGCACCACATTTAGTCAAGCAAATCAACCCCAGGACTTATTCTTTGTAAGCCTAGTACTTATTCTACTGGTCTCTTTTGCCGAAGCGTTAAGTTAGAGGGACGTAAACACACCAGCATCGGTTGTCAAGCGATGTTGGGGGGACAAACACAGACACACATACATACACACACACACACACACACACACACACACATATATATATATATATATATATATATGCATATATACGATGGGCTTCTTTCAAATTGCATCTACGAAATCCACTCACAAGGCTTTGGTCGACCCGAGGTTATAGTAGAAGACACTTGCCCAAGGTACCACGCAGTGGGATTGAACCCAGAACCCTGTGGTTGGTAAGCAAGCTATTTACCACACAGCCACT
>NC_068982.1:132580559-132584465 GCF_001194135.2 Octopus bimaculoides
TATATATATATATATAGATAGATAGATAGATAGATAGATAGATAGATAGATAGATAGATAGATATGCATGTGACATATGTATGCATACATACATGTGTATGTATGTGTGTGTGTGTGTGTGTATATACACACACATAGAATATTTTTTAAATTTGAACCTTTTTAAAATTGACACTTGCCAGAAAGATGTGAGGAAGAAGGGGGTTCCAGAGACCTCAATGTCCTGAAGATAAAGGATTAAATATAATGGATAATGTGAAACTGGGTGAGTTAGACACAACAAGGGTAATGATAAGAAGGGTAAGAGGTGAGATGAATAGATCAGGTGTAGATGGGTAGTGGAGGCACAAAACCATCGAGCTCAGAGGAAGAGAGGCCATTACAGTGGCAATAAGAAAGCAGAGGGAAGAAATAACATGCTTGTGGGCCAGATACAGAATATCACTAAGTGATATTATGTCAGTCAACTAATCTTTTTCCAAATGTTATCCATGAGGTCTGTGAGTAACAGGCAGTGCCATTCCAGGTGTGGATCTTATTTGAACTTTGTAAAGCGTCAGCTATTGTTAGAGGCTGAAGTATTTTCTGGCCCCTAAAGTTGGAGAGCCAGTTTTTTGTGACACAATCCTGGCTGTGTTTAGACATACTTTCACAAGAGATTTTCAATGATTGTGAAGTCTATTCTTTGTGTACTTTACAAAAGTCACAAAGAAACAGGAGGAATATTGTTTTAAATGCCAGATTTGAAAATGAAACAAAAAAAAATTCTGATAGATTTCATGGTTGATTTTTTATATTCTGTTGGTCTACGTTTTGATTTTCTGCTTGTATTTTGCTATTAATAAAGCTTCTATAGTTATTCTTCTTATTTCTTTAGTATTCTATATAAAATTGTAGTGCTGCCAACTAATGTCTTTATATCCAATTTAATTTTGTGCACTGTAATATGAATGTTGTATCAAAAGAAGACACAGATATTTTATTAATTGATATAGGTTTTCTCAAATTCGACACATTGGTAAAGTAATTCTTCCCTTATAGAAAATTCTTCCTCTTGTTTTTCACTGTGGGAAAATAATGGGTTCCAAACAGAAGCAGTGTGTTGTACTGATACCTTGATGAGGAAGGTGTACAAATTATCCAATATCACTCTCTTGGAGTGGCTGGCATTAGGAAGGGCATAGAAACCATGCCATAGAAACCATGCCAAATCAGATTAGAACCTGGTGCAGCCCCTCAGCTTACCAGTTTCAGTCAAACCATCTGACCCAGGCCAGCATGGACAGCAGATGCTAAATGATGCTGCTGCTGATGATGATATATGTCTGTCTGTTTGTCTATCTGTCTATCTATCTACCTAGCTAGCTAGATAGATAGATAGATAGACAGATAGATAGAGAGATAGATAGATAGATAGATAGATAGATAGATAGATAGATACATTTCTTTTATTAGCCACACAGGGATTTACACAGAGGGTACAAATACAATGTAGAGCTTTTCTTTTTGGGAGGGGGAATGAGAAAAAAAGGGTGGGGTCGATCAAAAGGGATCGAGAAAAAAAAAACGATCAATAGGGATCGTGTATCAAAGCAATGTTCTTGTGTAAAAAGGGGGGACAGTTTAGGTTTAGCCATGGAAAGAAAAGCCTACGAAAAAGACCACGGTAACCTTGGCCAATATTGTCATTGTCATTGAAGAAACCATAACAGTAAGTGACTCTCTTTTGCCTTTTTGTCTTTTTTTCTTGATTTTTTTACTCCTTTATAAGGTTATACTCAAAGTGGATCCATCATTCACACGTGCCATTCTTGCTACATTCACCCATCATTTTTTGAAGCATTCACTAGACAAGACTTCCCTTTCTACTCTCACCTTCCTCTTCAGATGATACTTGAAGAAGTTGATCAGAAATTGCCCAGAGAGGAAAGTCTTTGTCTCTAGACCTTTCAGATGCGTCCACCATACACATTCTTTCACCATAGCCACAAGTACGATGAAAATGGCTCTTCCTTCCCGTTTAAAGGAAGGAGGCGTGACAATATTCACGATAGACTCGGCTGATAGACGGACTCGGCTGATAGACGGACTCGGCTGATAGACGGACTCGTCCCACACGCAATAGCAGTTGTTCGACGTAAGAGATAGATAGATAGATAGATAGATAGATATATCATCATCGTCATCATCATCGTTTAGCATCAATGTTCCATGCAGGTATGGGTTGGATGACTTGACAAAGATCCAATGAGTCAAAGGAGGATGTTGCATATATACTCATACACACACACATATATAATATATATATATATGTGTGTGTGTGTGTGTGTGTGTGTGTGTGTGTGTGTGTGTGTGTGTGTGTGTGTGTGTGTATATAAAATGGATAATAAAATGAATGGTTTACACCTGGTAGCTTACTGGTAAAGCACGGTCACTTTCAGAGTGATCGTTAGGTATATAACAAATGAAAGACAGAAGATGGAATCTACAAGAACCAGCTGCTGCTGCTGCTCCACCAGCACCCTGGAGATGAATTTCACTGATACTCTTTGCATGCACAAATCCTCAGTAAAAAATGAAATGCACTAATCCTGTTCTTATTTCCACTTTGTGAGCAATTTCTTGCATTGTTTCATGCAGATCTTCCTTGACTACTCACCAAATCTTCTTAATCAGCTCCTTGTTTCACCTTGTGGATAGCCTACCTTAATGTGCTTAGCTCTCCACCATGGTGCAGTCATGTTTGAAACGGTTGTACCACTCCTTGATCTGACTTTTGCCCATAGCACCATCGTCAAGGGCCTGCTGAATCTTCTGGATGGTTTGAGCTTGAGTATCACCAAACTTTTGACAGAAACTTGATGCAATGTCTCTGCTTGTTGTATTTGGTGAAAATGAAAATCTGACGAGAATGCACTACATGTAGGCACTCTAGGCACAACAGCTAGGAACTGACATGTGGGAAAATTTTCATGCATGTGCAAGAAGGGTGACGTCACCACCCACCCATAGAAATTTTACCCATGCAACATTAGTTTTGGAGGAAAAAATTAAGTTGGATACTTTTTTGAATACACCTCTTCTGTTTATCTATGCATATTGTTATGTTTGAGTTATATTTGTCACCATCCACCACTTAGCTTGTGTATGCTCCCATAACTTAGCAGTTCAGAAAAAGAGCTTGATAGAATAAATATCAGACATAAAAAAAACAAAAAAACATAAGGTACTGGGATTGATTTGTTTGACTAAACCTTGCAAGGTGATGCCCCAGCATGGTCACAGTCCAACAAGTGAAACAAAATAAAAGATAAAACCATAAAAGATGGGCTGAGAGCATTTTTTATCTTGTTTTTCTAACTTGCAGCACTCAGTCTATACATCAAATCAGCACATATTGTCTGTGCTTACTATTTTCAAAAAATTCTAAAAATAGCATTGTCTTCTTTAATAGAGAATTCTTTCATTTATGTCACAGCTTTCTCAGTTCTGTCATAATGATCATTGTCATCATATTCACATTACAAGACTAAGTCTTAAAAAAAAATTTGGCTGTGTAGTTAAGAAGCTCATTTTGCAGGCATGTGATCTTGGTTTCAGTACCATTCATCAGAACCTTGAGCATGTTGCTTCCACACTAGCACTTGGCTGACCAATGCTTTGTGAGTGAATTTCGTAGACAGACAATTGTGAGGGAGCTCTCTTAGCCATATAGTTCCTGGTTCAATCCCACTGCATGGCACTTTGGTCAACTGTCTTCTAGTATAGCCTTAAGTCAACCAAAGCCTTATGTGTGGATTAGAGGGAAACTGAAAGAAGCCTGTTGTGTGTGTGTGTGTTGGGGGTATATATATATATATATATATATATATATATGTGTATGTATACATATGTATATATATATAT
>NC_068982.1:132585505-132586385 GCF_001194135.2 Octopus bimaculoides
CTGGATCTTCCCAGAAACAGCTGTAAGACTCTATCCATAAAATTCTTCAACCTTACCTTTGCTCTCTTTATCCTTTTGTTTTTATATATTTACATATACACACGCTAATACACGACTTATAATACCTAATCCTGTTCATACAACGATTGGGGCAAACTAATCGGTATACAGCACTTACTCGGTATTACCTGTATCCTCCGGAGTTTGGTTAAATCCAATACCCTCCTCAACCTTATATATATATATATATATATATATATATATATATATGGCGTAGGTGTCTGTGTGTGCATGCTTTTGTGTCTGTTGATGATGATGTCTTTTAGCATTGCTTGACAGTGTTGGAGCGTTTACATCCCTGTAACTTAGAAGTTTGGCAAAAGAGAGTGATAGAATAAGTAACAGGCTATAACACAAAATATGAGTACTGGGCTGATTCATTTGACTAAAAGCCTTGGCTGCAATCCAATGACTGAAACAAAGGAAAGATAAAAATGTGTGTGTGTGTGTGTGTGTGTGCGTATACATACATACATAAATACACACACATATGTACATATACAAACATGTGAATATACCTACTGTCTGTCTGTTTGTCTGTCTCTATCTATCTACCTAGATAGATAGATAGATAGATATCTTTTTATTATAGCCACACAGGGCTAAATACAGAAAATGGCCAAATTACAATGTAGAGCTTTTCTTTGGCGGGGAAAGGGGGGGATTTCGATCAAAAGGGAGCGCGGGGAAAAAAAGGGGGGGGGCGATCAGTAGGGATCGTGTATCACAGTCAATGTAAAAAAAAACGGGGAACAGATTAGGTTTATCTGTGGAGAGAAAAGCCTACAGAAAAGACCACGGTCACCTCAGGCTTTTTTTT
>NC_068982.1:132587449-132590774 GCF_001194135.2 Octopus bimaculoides
TTCTAGTTTCGTGATGGTGGCATCGGGACAAGGCACGACGGTCAGGCGGTAATCGATGACTGATGTGATATACACATTAGCCACCTCCGCCCAGCCTTTTAGAGATAACTTTCTCTCGGCCCATGTTTGGCTGAGTTTGATCACTCTACTGGTGATCTCGTCCCAGTTCTTATACATTTGGAGGTCTGGACTGAACCAGACCCCGAGCAGTTTAACCGGTCCGTCCGTCCAGCGTCCCACTACGGAGTCACTGTTGGACGGTATGGGCTTGCTTCTCCAGGTGCCGAGTAACAAACCCACTATTAGATAGATAGATAGATAGATAGATAGATAGATAGATAGATAGATAGATACATAGATAGATCATTATTGTCATCATCAATGTTATGTTCCATGTAGGCATGGATTGGATGACTTGACAAAGACCCAATGAGTCAAAGACTACATCAAAGTCCAGCATCTGTTTTGGCATGGTTTCTATGGTTGGATGTCCTTACTAACATCAACTACTTTACAGTGTGTATTGAGTGCTTTCTTCCATGTCAGTAACATTATTGAGGTCATCAAGTAGCTCACAAGGCAACAACTCCAAGGAAGGAGGATGTTGCCTCTGTATACTAAATGGAGAGAGGGAAGAGATTGGAGTAGTGCAGGTCCTTGTTAGAGATGAGATACATTGCTACTCTCAATTAGGAGAGAGTGACAATAAATTAGAGTTATTAAGGCAGCAAGCTGGCAGAAATGTTAGCATACCAGGTGAAATGCTTAGCGGTATTTCGTCTGTTTCTACGTTCTGAGTTCAAATTCCGCCGAGGTAAACTTTGCCTTTCATCTTTTGGGGTCGATAAATTAAGTACCAGTTGCGTACTGGGATCGATCTAATCGACTGGTCCCCTCCACAAAAATTTTGGGCTTTGTGCCTAGAGTAGAAAAGAATATTTATCCTTAAAGGTAGCAAGCTGGCAGAAACGTTAGCATGCCAGGTGAAATGCATAGCGGTATTTCGTCTGCCGCTACGATCTGAGTTCAAATTCCGCCGAGGTCAACTTTGCTGTCATCCTTTCGGGGTTGATTAAATAAGTACCAGTTACACACTGGGATCGATATAATCGAATTAATCCGTTTGTCTGTCCTTGTTTGTCCCCTCTGTGTGTATCCCCTTGTGGGCATTAAAGAAATAAGAAATGTTAGCACGCTGGGTGAAATACTTAGCAGTATTTCATCTGCCTTTATGTTCTGAGTTCAAATAAACAGTGATGATGAGGTGTCCAGGTGGCCCTCAGGCAGCAGGGGCTGTAGTGGATGGAAGGAATGAAGGTTTGCAAGCTTATAGAGGGAAAAGATGGGGAAGTGGGAGAGGGGGTAGACAACATATGTAAGAACTGAAGTAAGGGGCTGCATAAGTTGGGGTGGATACAGGGATACCATCAGTATGGTACTAATTGTACCATTAACAGAGGGAGAGGAGAGAGAGAAATAACATGTTTGAGTTAGGTGTAGAAATGTAGAGAGATAAGATAGGCATAATGTATAAGAAGAGATAATCTGGTCATCCAGAAAGGAATGTAGGCCTCTGTAGCATGCAGGTGCAGAGAACAATAATAATGGATGAAAGATGTAGAAACTCTAGCAGATAAGGTTGGAGCTTGATGCAGCCTTCTGGCTTGTCAGCCCTCAGTCAAACCATCCAACCCATGCCAGTATGGAAAGCAGACGTTAAACAACGGTGATGATAATGATGGAAAACAATATAACAGTTAGTACAGCAGAGAATTTAGTGTCCAGGTAGGAGTTCATCAGGGTTTGGCTATCAGTCCCCTCTTATTTATCATAGTCTCCCCAGGTCATAACAGAGGAATTTAAGACCAGTTGCCCATGGGAACTTCTCTATGCTGATGAAATTGTTATTATAGCTGAAAGTGCAGAAGAATTATAATTAAAATGCCAGATATGAAAACAAAACCTAAAATCAAAGGGTTTTAAGGTTCACTTAGCAAAGATAAAAGTTATAATTAGCAAGAGAACAGACAGGACACTAATCCCTTCAGGTAAATGACCCTGTTCCATATATAGATAAGGTGTTGGTAGAAATTTCACATTGTGTACTTAGTGCAAACTATGGACTCATAAGAGGTCAACTGGAATCAAAGGAAGGTTAATAGAGAAAGTAGAATTTGTTTGTGGCAGATGTACAGGAGCAAAAACTAATAAGAGCACACAGGTAATAGATGTCCTGAAATACCCCTAGATGTTGTTGATTGTTTCTGTTATCTAGGTGGCCTAATTAGCAGTAGAGTCAGATGCTCTGAAAATATAGTTACAAGAATACAAATAGGTTGGAGAAATTTAAGAGAACTTTTACCTTTGATAGTTACAAAAGCTTTCTTTCTCTCTATAAAAGGTAGACTGCAAACAACAATACTACATGGCTGTGAAATTTGAGCTGTGAATGCAGAGGACATGCAAAGACTTGAAAGAAATAAAACAAGTATGTTCCCATGATTATACAATGCCAGTGTGCATGTATGACAAAGCACAGAGAAAAATTGGGCATAAGTGGCATCAGATGAGATGTGCAGGAGAGAAGATTGTGCTGGGATGGTCATTTGATGTGAATGGATGAGGACTGCTGTACAAAAAAGGGCCAGTTGCTAAACATGGGAAGAATATGTAGAAGTGGTAAACCTGGGAAGATGTGAGGTGAAGTGGTGAAGACTGACCTCAGAATGTTAGTGTAAATAAGGATTTGATTTTCTGTATATAAGAAAGAAAAAGGAAAGAAATATTTGATTGTGTGCATATAAAATGAATAACAGTAATGATAGAATTCAATCTTATTAACTAAAGGTATCTTAGTTCATTCACAGAACAGAACACAAAGCTCAAATACTACAATATCAAAAAAAAAAAAGAAAGAAAAAATGAAAAAGAAAGAAAAAATGAAAAAGAAAGAAAAAATGAAAAAGAAAGAAAGCAACAGAAACCCTTAATGAGAAAAAAGAAGGCAAGGGAATGTTGATGTTTAGAATGCTATTGAAATTTACTTTTTTTCCTAAAGCTACATTAGATAATCAAAACGGATTGCAATGTAACTCAGATGAAATAGTTATAAGAAGAAATAAAGATAAAATTGAAAGCTATCAGAAAGTTTTCATTATGAATTTTTCTATGAGAAAACCTACTTTATGGAAATTACACAGAAACTTTTTCATTTTATGCAAACAAGTACTCAGGATGTTATCTCTTGAGTCCAACTTCTCATTTTACTGTAATAAATTTTGTGGGTTATGCAAAAGATTACAACTTAGCTTCTTTCTACTGTAAA
>NC_068982.1:132591507-132595360 GCF_001194135.2 Octopus bimaculoides
TATATATATATATATATATATATATTCAACCAGTGATCAAACTAGTTTCAATTTTTCTTCATAAACCCTTGTATTCTATTAATATTAATACATTGACCCATAAGTAAAGGCATGGCTATGTAGCTAAGAAGTTTACTTCACAACCATCTAGTTCTGGGTTCATTCCCACTGTGTAGCACTTGGGCAAGTGTCTTTTAGAATAGCCTTGAATCAAACAATGCCGTGAAGATATTAGATATGTGTGTAATGTTTGCGCATATGTGTTGTGTAAGATTATTGACATTTCACAGCATTACTTGTCACCAACAGATTGAAATAGCGACTCAATGTTTAGACTTTTTATTGACATTATGACAGATCACTCTACAATTTTGAAGACTGGTGGAACGAAAAAGAAAAATCTCTTACTTGGAAATCAGGTAAGGTTTAACAACAGGAAGAACATCTAACTATAGATCCTATATTTAAAGAAGTCTCCACCCAAACCATGGTTGCATGGAATAACAGATATAAAATGAACAAATGAATTAATTCATTTAACTATTATCCTTTTATCTTTTCAATTGCCCTTCCACTTATAAACATATTTTGTCAGTCAGACAAGCAAATGGACAGATAGACAGATAAATAGTAAGTATATTTGTGTGCGTGCGTGTGTGTGTGTGTGTGTGTGTGTGTGTGTGTGTGTGTGTGTGTGTGTGTGTGTGTGTGTGTGTGTGTGTGTGTGTGTGTGTGTGTGTGTGTGTGACAGAGAGAGAGAGAGAGTCTGTATGTTTATGTTTCTATGGGATAACTCAAGTTACATTTCTTTTATGCAAGACGTTACTGAATCATTCAATAAATAAAAATCATTGAAATAAATAGCAGATTGGAATGAACATTGGACTCAATATGTTTGAGTAAAAACCCTTGAAAGGTATGACCACAGTCCAGTGACTGAAACCAGTGAAAATATTTAAATAAAAGAAAACAGAAAGAATATCCACTTCTCATCCAAACAAAGTAGTCTTTGTTAATTAATCCAGCAGTCTCAATCCCTCTAACCAATTGTTGCTCTGTTCACTAATCCATTGATCAAACACTCCAGCCATCTGTGAATATATGTGCAAGACTATTTAGTTAATCTATCCATCCATCTAGCCATCCAACCATCAATCCATTAGTCTGTACAGCTGTCAGTTCTTCAGTCCATCCAGCCATCATTAATTACAGCTAATCATCTATAAATTGATAACCATTCATGGAATCATTTAACAATCCATTCAGCTATGCAGCTGGCCATTCCTCAATCCAGTGAGCCAACATTAAATCCATCTACTCTTCTGTCTATGCTTTTATCTATCTACCTATCTTTCTATCTATTTACCTCACTACCTGCCTAACTAGCTTTTTATGTACCTATCTATCTATCTATCTATCTATCTATCTATCTATCTATCTATCTATCTATCTATCTATTTGATAGTCTGTCTGTCTATCAATCTGTCCTATTTGTCTATTTAGCTGCCAATCTCTCTCTCCCTCTATCAGTCTTATGGTCTCTCTCTCTCTCTCTCTCTCTCTCTCTCAATGTAATCAGAAGACCATCCAATCTTCACAATACCCAGCCATGTAACAATCTTTTAATTCAACCATTCCCCACTCCGCCCAGTCTTTTCAGAGCCAACTTACAAATCCTGTGAGAAGTAAGTACTTATGACATTGTATAAAACATAGAATGGACACATCGTACAAGCCTCTCTTTTGAGAGAGAGAGAGAGGCTCATATTTTGTTTGTTCTTGTGCTGCAATACAATTAAGATACTTGCACATTATTTTAACCAGATATGGAGCATGAATGAAAGAGAGAACTAAGTAGAAGAGAAGAGAGAGAGAGAGAGTGGGGAAGAAGAGTTTGTGTAATGAGGAAAGTGGGAAAAAGACAGGAGATAAAGGCAGTCGGTGTTAACGGTTGTGTTAATCAGAATGGATCTCAGAAGCACATGAATACATTTGTAAGTGCACGTACTCACACACCCTGCAGAAGTAAAGGGAGTGAGAGGCCACAAGAATATGACATTTTGTAGTGAAATACAAGTAGGAGATGGGAGAGAAATGAAGGAATGAAGAGCAAGGAGAAAAAAAAAGGGAGAGATAAGAAGAAGAGGAATGAGAATAAGAATAAGATTTTGAGGATGAGGGAAGAAGGTGTGAGAGGTAGAAGGAAGAGAAGGTGCAGGGAAAGAGAGAGGGGGAGTGGGAGGAGTGGAGAGAGATGGGGAAAAGAGAGAGGAAGAATGAATGAGAGAAAGAGTGAAGATGTCGGCAGTAATAGCAGGAAATGTGTGAGAGAGACAGAGAGGGGGAGGGAGAGAGAGAGAGGATGGGAGAGAGAGAGGGAAGCATAGAGAGAGGGAGAGAGGGAGCGAGACAGAGGGAAGGAGAGAGACAGAAAAAGGAGAGAGAGAGAGAAAGAGGGAGGGAGGGAAAGAGAGATAGGTGGGAGAGAGAAGGGAAGCATAGAGAGAGGGAGAGAAGGAGGGAGACAGAGGGAAGGACAGAGAGAGACAGAGAGAGACAGACAGACAGAGAAAGAGAGAGATGCATGTATAAATATATAGATGTATAAAGAGATATGGGAGAAAGGAAGAGAAAAATGACAGGACGAGAGAGAGAGAGAGAGAGAGAGAGAGAGAGAGAATGAGAGATAGCATGGGTGTGTGTGTGTGTGTGTGTGTGTGTGTGTGTGTATGCGTACATGTATATGTGTATTTAATGGTTGTGTGTGTATGCGTTGGTAGTGATGGCAACAGTTGTTTTGGTTAACAACAACAGTGGCAGCACGTAACAGCAGCAGCAGTAGTAGCAGTAGCAGTAGCAACAGCAGCAGCAGCAGCTGTGGCAGCAGCAACAATAACAATAATCGTGATGATGATGATGATGATGATGATGATGATTTACACAGGGCAATGATGATGACAATAATGATGATGATCATGATGGTGATGATTTCTAACATAAACACAAGACCAAAAATTTGTGGGTAGGGGTAAAAAAATAAACATAAAAAAAAAATTAAGCCAGCAGTGTTTATTTACAGTATTTTATGGTTATTTTCTCGTTTTTTTTTGGGGGGGGGGTTATTTTAAAAGACTCTGCTTTATTTATTTATTTTTTTATTTATTTATTTAAATTGAATAAGGTAGGGCAAGGGAGGATTGATAGGAGGGGTGTAAAATGAGAGGCGCTTACTATTTGTTATGTTGTAGCTGTTGTTGTTATTGTCGTTGTTATTGTTGTGATTGTTGTTTAGCCCTCGGCCAGTCCTCAACGAGTAGATCAAAAGAATTTCAGTAATGGGTGCCAGTTCAATCTAGTCACATGACCATGTAGAGGTCCTCCCATTGGCTTGTTGCTTTAATTTTTTCCTTGTTTTGCTAGATTGTTTTCATTCTTTTTGTTTTTAAAATAAAATTTTCCATTTTATTTGCATTATTTATTAATTTTGATTTTTTTTTTATTCATTTTATCTTCTGTTTTTAAACGAAGCAATAAATGAATGCTGTTATTCAAGGTTGTCTTCACTTTGATAAATTCATTTATATTATTATTATCATTATCATCGTTATTTATTTATTCATTTATCTGATTGACTACTTTTTAATGTTTAAAATGTGCATTATTTTGACCCCCTTACAAAAGAAAAAAAAAAATTAATTACTGCCACAAAATGTCTTCTTTCTTTTCTTTTATTTTATTTTTATTTCTTTTTTCCTTTTGTTTATCAGTTTCTGAAACCTATAAAACTATAATTATGTCAATCATAGCTACATGCGTACACATACACAAACAACACACACACACACACATTCAT
>NC_068982.1:132595437-132605369 GCF_001194135.2 Octopus bimaculoides
ATATATATATATATATATATATAATGTATTCATGCATTCTGACATGCATGTAATCTGCATACATCTGCATGCCTGCTTGCACAAATAGTCATGCAGGCAGGTGTGTATGCCTACAAACATATACACATTTGCTAATATATCTGTTTATACACCATAAAACTGCACATGCACTAGAATACATCTCCTAACATTATGTAACAAAACGTTATCTCCATACGCATATTTGTATGTATGAATGCTTGTTTCCATGTATTGGTGTATGTAAAAGTAACATGTGCACAGTATGATTCTTTATATGCACTTAGATATGTGTGTGTGTGTGTGTGTGTGTGTGTGTGTGTGTGTGTATGTTCTCTTCTATTTTTGATTATTTGAAATCATCCTGTAAGGAAGGAGCTGATCCCTTACAAAGACATGAAGCCCCATTGTGTAGATACCAAGGTATGATCTTCTGTGTGTTATATCTTTATTTCCCTCTTCTTTTCAGACTTAAAATGAAACTGAATATTCTGGCTGTCTTTAGTTTTAAAATCAGGGTTTTTTTCAGCTGTGCCTTAATCAAATTCTCTGCTGCTATACCTGTATGGCTTGGATCTTTCAAGGCTTTGCATCATAATAGAAGGCTGAGTATTTCAAAGACCAGATACATATGGAAAGGTTTTATGTGTTGAGCCTTTCTGTATTTTGAAAATTAGTTAGTAATAACCTATCTTAAGTTTCTCCTGAGTAATCTCTATATATAATTTGGTAGTGTTGCTTTGGTTGGGATTAAAATGATCAGCTTCTGCTTGATAGACTATGACTTTAGCATTTCAGTATCTGTTCAATATGCAAGCATTAAGTTTCTATGAGAACAGTTTTCTTCAGATGTAATTGTAGGTTTGATCTAGTAGATATTTTTCATGTTAAAAGTACAACTATAACTTCATTTAAGGGTGTGTCTGTGAATAATTTGCTATATTTTTGGTTAAAGGGGAAATGTTTTCATATTAAGTTGAGAAAGATCTTAGCTATATTAGATTTTATATAAGCAGATTTAGCAAGACAAAATAAATTATACTTCACTGCCTTTTCCTTATATTATTAAACCTTGAGCTTGATGTGTTATGTGTGTGTGTGTGTGTGTGTGTGTGTGTACAGAGAAAAGTTTACACATATATACATCAACTCGTATATTGGTGTATATATGTATGCGTGTATGGTGTGTATATATATATATATATATTTTTATGAATATAATTTTATACACACACACACACACACACCCACACACACATATATATACATATATATATATATATATATATATATATATATATATATATATATATATATATATATATATATATATACACACACACACATATATAGTGTACTGTTCCCTGATGGTAAGAACAGCAAAAAAGTATTCCATCTGGTGAGAGATAAATGTTATTTAATAAAGTATGTGTTTTATGTGCTACTATTAGTTTCATGTGATGAGAGCATGCCAGACAGTATTTTTTAACATGTGTGGTGTTTCAGAACAATCTTCCAGCACTATCCATATGATAAAGTGGAAAATAATTGAAAAATCCACACCATATGTTAACAGATCGAAAGCATGTAAGCTGTGCATAGCTGAAAGAACTTAGACCCTTTTCAGATCTAAGGACTCTAACACACTGCAGAATTCTAGATCTGAAATTTTCAGCAGTTGTAAGCATATGACTAAGTTTCTGATTACAAATTGGAAAGAAACAGCTGAACCACAGACTCTAAGCCATTATCTTTTCAGCTTTATGTTTCACAGTCAAAGGGGAAATAACTCTATTTTCCTGCCCCCACCCTTTTTGCTTCCTTCTGTTTGTTTTTTCATTTTCTGGTTTACAATATTCCATCATTTATATCTATTTTTCACCTTTTCTCATTTTTTCTCTCATCCTATCATCCTGTTTCTACTTTGTTATGCTATGTGAGCAGTGCCTGAAGATTGTGCTAAGACACTAGATATGTTAAAAATACTGTCTGGCATGCTGTCATCACATAAAACTAATAGTAGCACAACTTGGAACATACATGCATTGATACCTATATATTAAATGACTAAACTACTAGATTGTGAAGGTATGGGGCCCAGTGGTTAGGGAGTTGGACAACTACTATAAAGTTGTGGTTTTGATTCCCATACTGGGCAACACATGGTGTTGTTGAGCAAAATACTTCATTTCATGTCACTCCAGTCTAATCAACTGAAAATGCTTTACCAGCAATAGTAAAGTGTTAACCCTGTAATCAAGTGGCACCCCAAATCAGGCAAATCGTGTATTCTCATTCACTGATATGCCATGGAAAGTAGTACAAGCTCCATCCTGATGACCTTGTGGGTTCAAGACAAACCTTAAAATGATTGTTCTTTGAAGGAAGAAGGGTGGGGAGGGAGGTCTTTTGCAGGGAAGAAATTGAGGGTTATCTCAGTTTTGCAGATCTTTATAGAACTAATGATGATAAACAGATCATTTATGAAGAGGAAGAACAGAAACGAAAAAAAAAGTTTCTCAGAATACACAAGTGTTCATTGACTGAATAACTGTAAGAGGTCATTGATAAGATACAATTACTGACAAAGCATAAAGACAAATCGATTTCTTCTTGATATGTTCTACTTTATCAAGTCTTTTGTCATTACTGAACCCAAGACGTTTGAATTTTATTACAACTATCAAAAGCCAAAGATACCTCAAAAGAACAAAAATCCTCATACATAGTGAAGTTGATTATCAGTAGCACTAACTTTACATGAACCATGAGAAAGAGGGGTGGAAGGAGGGAGGGAAAAAATGAAGACGGAACTAATGCATGAAACAGTTATTAATGATGAATAAAAACTTTTGAAATGCTGATGAATCAACTGAGTTTCCTTTATTTGACATGCTTTCTATAGTTGTTCATAGTCTAGATAAAATTCTCATGGAATGGATAATAAAGGTTAAAGCATTTTCTTATTAACAAAGCCACATAATTTGATGCCTGTTGAGGTGTAATCTGCTGACATAGTTAATACATCACAGTTAAGGCTTTATATTATTATGTAGGCCTTGTGAAGCTCATTCTGATAATTATCTCTTCAACATATTAATTTCATATCTCTACTACATCTAACAAGTAAATAACATTTCCAACAAATGAAGTATTATTTCATCCAATTTCTAAATATTTAATACAGTCAACCAACAAAATTCCAATAATTTTTTTCATATTCATCTATATTTGCTTATACCACACATCAGAAATTAATGACAAACAGCTTATGAAGTTAATTGTTTGTTCTTGTCAATTAATATTGGATTTATTTTTAATAAAGTTCTCTGGGGATTATAGAAGCTTTACCAAGGCACAAGTATGGTTGTGTGGTTCAGTGGTTTGTTTTGTAATGACAGGGTTATGAGTTCAGTCTCACTGCATGGCATTTTGGCATCCTTTATTATAGTCCTGGATCAAGCAAAGTCTTGTGAGTGAATTTTGTAAATGGAAACTGAAAGAAGCCCATTGCATGTACATATGTGTGTGCGTGTTTGTGTGTTTGTGCCTCCTCATTTTGACATCGTTGGATAGGTGTAAACAGGTGTTGCAACTTCAACCAACAAATTTCATTTCCAATCCTTCATGGAAACATACCGGCTTCGGCAGTCATGCATTGTTCCACTGCCGCAGCCTTTGCAACTTCAACCAAATCCACTTACTAGGCTTTGGTTTACCTAGGAATATAGTAGAAGATACCTGTCTGAACCGCTGCACAGTGGGACTGAACCCAAAGCAACTTGGTTGGGAGGGAATCTTCTTAACCACATGACCACACCAACATATTTGAAATACTTTTTCCATCTGTATATCAAACAATTTCAGATGGTAGAATATGTAAGTCTGTTTTTACTCACTTTACTTGGATGAGAGCAATTACCATTCCTATTTTACAGGTGAATAGCTTTCAAATTTGTCTCTAACAATATGACTGAGATCAAAGATATATAAATAAATCATTCCATCCTTGATATTTGAGAAAATAGACATAAAATTCTAAAACAAAATTTTAAAATTCTTAGTTTGATATTTATATTAATAAAATATCCATTAAGTTCAAGTTCAGAAACTATATTTTCCGAGCCATTACACAGGCAAAGATGTATGAGATGATCATGTAGAATTAATCTAGCAATATGGTTCTCAGAAAGGTGATAAAGTAAACTATTTTAAGTGGAAAAATCAATGCGTGACATTCTAAGAAGGTTTCTGCTTTTATTTATATTTTTATTCTATTTTATTTCAATTTTGTTTTTTTTTATTAAATTCTGTTGTGAATATTATTGTATTGAGGTTGTCAGAGATTTCTAAAATATTAAATTTAAAGCTTTAGTCTATGGTTTATGTGTACACAGGGATCTATAAAGAAAAGAACTTTTCTCTTTTATCTTTTACTTGTTTCAGTTTCTAGACTGCAGCCATGCTGGAGCACTGCCTTGATGGATTTAGTCAAGCAAATCAACCTTGTAAGCTGCTATGCATCCAATAATGACCAATGGCCAAGCATTCAAAATGAAATAGAAACTTAGAAGATATGAATCGTTCACCTTCATTTTCTATTCTTAATTAGGAATCCTAGCTTTCATCCCAGCAACCTGGGTTCAATTCCCAGCATAAGAAAACCTCTATATTTGTGAGCACAGGCTGGTTGTATAGTTAAGAAGCTCTTTGCAACCTCATACTTTTAGAGCTCAGTTCTACTGCATGGCACCTTGAGCTGAAAAATGGTAGATAAAAACTGTGTGGAACCTCATTGTGTGTGTGTGTGTGTGTGTGTGTGTGTGTAATTATGTATGTAAGTGTGTGTGTGTGTGCATGTGCGTGCATGTGCATTCATGTGCATACATGTGCGTTCATGTGCGTGCATGTGCATGTGTGTTATTGTGTATGTAAGTGTGTGTGTGTGTGTGTGTGTGTGTGTGTGTGTGTGTGTGTGTGTGTGTGTATGTGTGTGTGTGTCTGTCTGTCTGTCTGTCTTTGTGACTATGTTTTTTCCCTCTTCCACCATTTGACAACCAGTGTTGGTTTATAACTCAGCAGCTGGCAAAAGAAACCACCAAATTATGTACCAGACTGAAAGATAATAAGCACTGGGGTCGGTTATTTTTAACTAAACCCTTCAAGGTGGTACCCCAGCATGGCCACAGTCTGATGACTAAAATAAGTAAAGATAACAGATATACTAAAACTATAAGGATAGTAAATTCCTATTCCTTTAGCCAGTTGTCATTGTTGTTGTTATTGTTACCAACATTGCCGTATCATTAAAAACAAGTTGAGTTTTGTCTGTGTTATTTTTTTTCTTGGCCTTTCTGGAATATGAAGAAGCCATTGCAAATGGGAGATGTCAATCAGCTTAACCAATCAAAATAAATTAAAACAAAACAATAAAACATATAGGAAGCCTGCTAGCTACAAATTCTTTATCCTTCTTACATATGTTTACTTCAGAATAATTTGTCTGGTAGTAGTTGTGGTCAGACAGTAGATAATGCCATTCTATTGAAAACATAACATTCAGAACATCTGTTAATGTTATAGACAGCATTTTAAAAAGAAATCACGGTGATTGTGTCCAACATTTAGGAGACCAAGGTAGCAGGAGTTACATGCCTTGATCATTGAGGTGAATCCTTAATTATTCAACTGATAACCTGATACCCAGTCAACTTACTCATCCATGGCAGGTTAAGTATCTTGACCACTAATACAACATATTTTAGTGATGGGGCACAAGTTGTCCTCTAAGCTCCTTCTCTTCAGGAAAATCATTATACTGGGTTTTGCAAAAGTTCTGTTACACTTGGTTCTGATCTTTCAAGAGGTTAACGTGTGTGATAGACAAAGTGCTGACAAAAATACTTTGAGTTCTACTTTTCCAGCATGTATCATTAAAACATTTTTCCATTGTGTGCAGGTGTATTGAGATGGAAGTGAAAAGAATCAAGATCTTCCTTTCATTACCAACCAACCGGCTCTGGCTCTGAGAACAAATGTCTTGTTTTCATAAGCTTTGAATTAAAATCTTCGACCAAACCTTAGCCACAATTTATGTTCCTAATACTATCTGAATGATAACTAAGTTATTTTACTAAATTCTTTGTTGTATTTAAAGTAATTGAAAGAAACACAGAGCATCTCAAAATCAATACAGTAATGAAAGTGTTAAACGCATATCTATATGCTAAAACAATAAAAAATATATGTCTAACTGCATTAAAACTATCATTGTGTCCTTTGTTGAGAGCATCATGATGAGTGTAACAGGACTTTGGCAAAGCCTGGTTGATATGAATGTCACCATTTCCCAATTTTCCTATTAATTTCCCTTAAATTTGAAACTACAACCCATGAGTTGCAAATCCTCTTAGGTATTTGACATCAATACATTAATCATTTTTTTTTTTTTGAGCCCTAGAACTCATAAGGCCAGTTACCAGATTTCCAAGATCACAACAGTCTGTTGCAGAGTTCAAGGCCAACAATATTGAGGGAAGGGAACAAGTCAGTTACATCAACCCCAGTACTTGACTGCTACATTAATTTATCAACCCCTAAGGCATGAAGAGCAATGCTAACCTTTGCAGGATTTGAACTCAGAACATCGAATCAGAAGAAATGCAGCTGAGCATTTCAGTCAATATATTAACAATTCTGCCAGATTGCTGCCTTCTATACAATATTAGAAATTATTTTCATTATTCAGTCTTCACTAAGTATTAAATTTAATCTCAACAGCATCCCCTAAAATAAAGAAATTTATCAAATAGAAAGACAGTGTACTTTTAAAGATATGTGTATGTAGTAGTGGTGGTGGTAGTGGTGGTGATGATGGTAGTGGTAGTGATGGAAGGGACTGTGTGAATCTGTATGTGCTCCTAGGTATGTTTTAATGTTTGTTTAATTCTTTGTATAAGAAAACCAATATTCATTTATACTCTTAGTTAGGCCTCTGTCATTAATAAAATAACATTTTCACAGCTCATTCTACTATGTTCTAATTATTTTAAAATTATTTCAAGTTTAAATCATAGCCAATCATTGAATGAATTAATTAAGGTTAACTCGAATGTTTTAAGATTATATTCTATATTTTTGTTTAAATTTTCGCTGTCTGTCTTTTCCATCCTGCATTTTAATAGAAAATTTCTCAAAGCCCTTTGAAACAATTTAATTACTACTACTGATGAACCAAATATTATTGTATTTACATAAGTGCATGAGTTTGTCAGCCCACTCTTTTTCATTATAGTCCTCCGGGTCTTAACAGAGGAATACAAAACTGGGTGCCCGTGGGAACTGTTATATGCTGATGACCTTGCTCTTTTTGCAGAATCTTTAGCAGAATTGGAAAAGAAATTCCAGATATGGAAACAAAACCTGAGATCAAAGGGCCTTACAATTAACCTAGCGAAGCCCAAAGTTGTTGTTAGTAAGAAAGAAGATAAAATTCTGTTTCTGTCAGGTAAATGGCCCTGCTCAATGTGCAAGAAAGGAGTTGGAAGAAATTCCATCTGCTGCAGCCATTGTAAACTGTGGACACATAAGTGATGCAGTGGAATGACTGGTAGATTAACAGATAAAGTCATTTTCATATGTGGCAGATGTACAAGAACAATAAGCTCTAAGAGCACACAGGACTTCGATTCTCTCAAATGCCCAGGAGGCTCTCTTAAACAAAAATATAGAAAATAATTCACTACTACCACCACCACCACCATCCCCACTACCATTACTACCACCACCACTGATACTACATACACATATCTTTAAAAGTACACTGTCTTTCTATTTGATAAATTTCTTTATTTTAGGGAATGTTGTTGAGATTAAATTTAACATTTAGTGATGAATAATGAAAATATATTTCTAACATGGTATAGAAGGCAGTGATCTGGCAGAATTGTTTAATACATTGAATAAAATGCTCAGTTGCATTTCTTGAGGTTGTAGATAGTTTTTGTTACTTACGTGACCAAATTAGCAATGGTAGAGGATGCGCTGAAAGTATTTGTTTCCAGAATAAGAATAAGGTGGAGGAAATGCAGAGAGCTATTAACTCTGTTAGCGACAAAAGGACTCTCTCTCAGAGTGAAAGGCAGACTACTCTGAATGCAGAAGACGTGCGTAGACTGGAGAGAAATGAAGGTAGTATACTCTGTTGGATGTGCAACATCAGTGCACATGTGCAGCAAAGTGCAAATATATTGAGAGAAATGTTGGGCATAAGAGGAATCAAATGTAGCATGCAAGAGAGAAGACTACATTGGTTTGGATATGTGATCCATATGAACGAAGACAGTTGTATAAAGAAGTGCCAATCACTGATTGGAAGAGGGAGACCCAAGAAGATATGGGATGAAGTGGTAAGGACTGATCTCTGGAAGCTGGGCCTCAGAGAGGAAATGACAATGGACTGAGATGTCTGATGATATGAAGTTCTTGAGAAGACCCACCCACATCAATGAAACTGAAGCACTGTGTCCCACCTGCACTTAACAAGGAAATTTCTCAAACACCCTGCCACAACAAACCAAACTACTTCCCTACATTTCTTCTCTTCCTTGCATTTCCACTTCATGCATTATGCTTACCTCCCACTACTCACCAATCTTGTCCTCTTGGCCCTGACTCACTGTATCATTGCTATCTGCTAGCCCCCTACCTGTGTGTTCCACTCACACATAACAAGAAGACTTTTCCCTCACCCTACCCCAACAAACCAATCTACATCTCTTCTCTTCCTCACGTTTCTTCCTTCATACACTATGCTTACCTCTCACTCCCCAATCTCGTCCTCACAGCACTGTTCCTCTGTATCATAGCTATCCAGTAGCCCTCACCACCACCACCACCACCATCACACACACACACACACACTTTATATATACCCTGGTTTTCACTACTCACTTCCCAGTCCCTCCACAATCTCTAATCACACTTCTTTTGCCATATCCTGCCACTTATATTATGATGTTCAAACCTCAAGGGTTCCTTTTACTCAACCATTCCATTTATATTCTGATCCCTGTCCCTTGTGAGTATTCCTGGCACATTACCACCATCTCAACCCCACTATCTCCCACTCCCCCTCTCCCCCTCTCCCCCTATCACCCCTCTCTCTCTTTCTCTCCTTCTCTTGCACCTCCCTCAGGTTGAGTAACCATGTATTTCCTTTGCAGCAGCACACTTGTTTCTGTCTTCATTCCTGATCTCTCTCTCTCTCTCTCGCTCTCCACCAGGCTCCAATCTGATCTGGCAGAGTTTCTACAGCTGGATGCCCTTCCTAACGCCAACCACTCCGAGAGTGTAGTGGTTGCTTTTACGTGCCACTGGCACGAAGGCCAGTCAGGCGGGTACTGGCAATGGCTACACTCAAAATGGTGTTTTTTACATGCCATCTATGCTGACATGGGTGGGATGGTTTGGCAGGAGCCGGCCAGGCAGAAGCCTGCACCAGACTTCTGTGACTGTTTTGGCAGGATTTTTACAGCTGAATGCCTATCCTAACACCAGCCACTCAGTTGAGTAGTTTTATGTGGTACAAGTACGGATGAAGTCAGTATTGGCAAAGTTTTTACTGCTGGATGCCCTTCCAAACACCAACCACTTTACAGTCTGGACTGGATGTTTTTCAAGTGGCACCTGCACTGACAGGGTCACTAAGTACTTGCAAGACAAAAAGAAAAATTCTTTTGTATGGAGAAGGTACATTGGAGGAAGTGATCTTGTGTCAGATGAGGAAAAGTTATAGTGAGACAGAGAGAGAGAAGCAGGTATCTTGCTGTAGAGGAGGTACAAGGTTATCCAGCCAGATAATTGTCACATTTAGTGACATTTGTATATACTTATATATATATATATATATATAT
>NC_068982.1:132605507-132613979 GCF_001194135.2 Octopus bimaculoides
ATATATATATATATATATATATATATATATATATACATACATACATACATACATACAAACATACACATATATATATTTGAAACTCTATGAATATTACTTAATAGTTTTTGAAGTGTTAAAGTGATGTTTAAAAAAAAAATTTTCTTTAATGTTATGAAATCTGTTATGAGGGTGTTAATATATACAAATGATTTTTTTTTTTTTTAGTTTCTGCCCCAGCGCTATAGTAGAAGACATTTGCCCCCAGTGCTATGCAGTGGGCCTGAACCCAAAACCAAAACCACGTAGTTCGGAAGAAAGCTTTTAACCATACAGTTACACCCACATGTGCACACACGCACGCACTGATATACATTCATATATACGTATATATATATGTATACGCACATGGTTTTTTTTTTCTCATTAAGGAATAATCATATTTTTCACATTAAATCTGTAACACCATGCTCTCTCCCCCCCTCTCTCTCTCTCTCTCTCATTCAAAGTGTCATCAGAATTGGCAAACATAATGCAGTCTTGTTACTATGACTAGTCACCATGTCTCTCTGCTTTCCAACATGCTTTTCCAACCTAATCAGTACCCCTGCTGAGTTGATACTGCAGACAACCAAACTTTCTGTCAAATTCAGTTGAAGTGACTTCCTCTTTTTCTGCATTTCCACATTCCTCTAAAGCTGTTTTTTCACTACTTTTTCAATATTCATTTATATATTTCTTTTAAAAATATCTAATCAATAAGCTTTCTCTTAATCTGATATCACCCTGGAAGAATCCATTTTTTCTTTCTTTTCTTATTTCTTATTTTCTTTAAGTAGTTTCTTTTTTCTTTCTTTGCATTTTTGAGGACTAAATATAACTAGATAAGAAATTAAATTAGAAAAAGTTATACAACCTAAATTTCACCAATGTTGTTGATTCTTAAAAATCCCCTAAATTATTATTCCAAATTACATATATAATATGTATTTGTATATGTGTATATATGTGTGCATGTGTGTTGGTGGTAAGGGTTAAGTATATTAAACATCATATATTTTTATGAATGCTCTTCATTTTGATTTTAAAATGTTGTTTATGAATCTGTAATGTTTAATGTGCTTATTTTCAATTATTACACAAATATGTGTATGTATATATGCATATATGTATACATGTATGTATGCATATGTGTGTATACATAGACATATATATGTGTGTGTGTGTGTGACATCTATTTCTGTCTCTTTCTCTTTCTTTGCCTCTCTTTTGTCTTCTTCCCTATCTCTTTCTTTCTCTTTCCCTCCTGTTCTAACTTTCTGTCTATCCTTCTCTTGTCTCCAGTCGTACAGAACATTTTCATTTTTCTTTGCATTACCCCACATCTGCCTTTCCGGTAGTTTAATGAAATCATTTTATGGTTGCATTTGTGCATGTACTGCACATGAAGTTCCTTTTCTCTCCTTGTATGCTTGTAATTCCATTGCACTTTCTATGCACTCAACTACATATACTGGCTACACAGTATAGAGTTCCTTCTTGTTTATTTCATTTCCTGCATATCAAGCATCACTACTTCCCATATGGCAGGATTTTATTTTGTCTTTTCTCAGTTACTTTTAATGTTCTTCATTTTACACATTGCTTCCATGTTTGGAATATCTCTTCTGACTCTTCAGCTGATTCAACTCTGCTAACTAGATCATCAGCAAACAGAAGTTCACATGAACAAGAAGTCTTGAACTCTTGAACTCTTTATAGAGAGATATAAACAGAAAAAGATTGTAAGCAGAACCTTGATGAACACCTACCTGCACGCTAACTTAGTCACTAAGCTCATTGATAACTCTCACTTTGCTAATAGTACCTCTGTAGTGCATGGATTGACCAGAATCTTCAAGCCATCCATCTAAACTCAGTTTTCTTAACTTGTAGTTAAGAAGTTAAGAAAACTGAGTTTAGATGGATGGCTTGAAGATGTTGGTCAATCCATGCACTACAGAGGTACTATCAGCAAAGTGAGAGTTATCAATGAGCTTAGTGACTAAGTTAGCATGCAGGTAGGTGTACATCAAGGTTCTGCTTACAATCCTCTGAATGTGGTACTCTATCAAAGACATCTCCAGATCAACAAAAGTTGACTTTATGGTTTGCTTTTGGTAGCTTTTGGTTTGCTCCTGTAGCTGACTCCCAAAAAAGATTGCAATGGTGGTTCCACATTCTTGCCCAAATTGAAATTAAACCTTATCTAAACTAACTCACTTTGATAAACTTTATGACAACTCTTCTTGCCATTTACCAATTTGATGATTTGATAGCTCTATATGAGTTTCTTTATAGATTATCTCCTTTAGCCTTGTTTCATGCTGATTGCTAGCTTTACTGCTATGCCAATTCTAGAAAACATGACAGCCTCATACTTTTGCTGGAAACATTAGAAAACATGTCAAAATATGTAAAATGAAGTGAGAAGTGATCCCCAACCCATTTAAGAGAGTGATAACTCTGAATAAGAACTGACTTGGATCATAACAACTCATCTTCCATACAGCAATGATGATGATGATGATGACAGTGACGACAATGACAACGATGAAGACAATGACGACGGTGACAACAATGATGACAATGACGACGACGATAATGATGACTGTGTTGTATTTCTATGTTTGCATGGGCTAGCACATGCCTGAGTGCCACCTGAAGCTAAACAAGAAAAACAACAACAAATCTTACTAGAATCAAGTCTGGCCAAATGATTAATAAAGTTCCTTTCACAATTATAAGATCATAAATTCATTCTTGATTGGGACCACCTTTTACAGATGTTTTCTATCACTTAGCTGATAGCCTTGAGTCAACACAAGCCTTTTGGTTTAAGCTGAGTAAACCAAAACAGCTTGAAAATCCATTACAGATTGATTATATCTGTAATTCAAAAGGTCACTATTTCACATACTTTAACATATAGGTGTAGGAGTGGCTATGTGGTAAGTAGCTTGCTTACGGACCACATGGTTCCGGGTTCAGTCCCACTGCGTGACACCCTGAGCAATTGTCTTCTACTATAGCCTCAGGCCGACCGAAGCCTTGTGAGTGGATTTGGTAGATAGAAACTGAAAGAAGCCCGTCGTAATATGTATATATATGTATGTATACGTGTGTGTATATGTTTGTGTGTCTGTGTTTGTCCCCCACCCCACCCAACATCACTTGACAACCGATGCTGGTGTATTTACATCCCCGTAACTTAGCGGTTTGGCAAAAGAGACCGATAGAATAAGTACTAGGCTTACAAAGAATAAGTCCTGGGGTCGGTTTGCTCGACTAAAGGTGGTGCTCCAGCATAGCCACAGTCAAATGACTGAAACAAGTAAAAGAGTAAAAGAGTAATACTGTTTCTGTCAGGGGATTGCATTAAGTATACCAGTGTCTATGGAGTAGAGTCATTAGTGCAGAGTCATTAGTGCAGAGTCATTAGTGCAGAGTCATTAGTGCAGAGTCATTAGTGCAGAGTCATTAGTGCAGAGTCATTAGTGCTTCATTCAAGACTACATATTGGCATTTGTTTTGATTCTTTATGTTCTGAGTTCAAATTCTGCTGAGGTCAACTTTGCTTTTTGTCCTTTTGAGGTCAATAAAATAAGTACCAGCTGATTACTCTTTTACTCTTTTACTAGTTACAGTCATTTGACTGTGGCCATGCTGGAGCACTGCCTTTAGTCAACCAATTGACTTCAGGACTTATTCTTTGCAAGCCTAGTACTTATCCTATCGGTCTCTTTTGCCGAACCGCTAAGTTACGGGGATGTAAACACACCAGCATCGGTTGTCAAGTGATGTTGGGGGGGGGGGGACAAACACAGACACACAAACACACATACACATATATACATATACATATATACGGTGGGCTTCTTTTCAGTTTCTGTCTACCAAATCCACTCACAAGGCTTTGGTTGGCCCGAGGCTATAGTAGAAGACACTTGCCCAAGGTGCCACGCAGTGGGACAGAGCCCAGAACCATGTGGTTGCTAAGCAAGCTACTTACCACACAGCCACTCCTTCTCCAAAATGATTTACTTCCTTCTCCAAATGATTCACCTCCTTCTCCAAAATTGCAGGCCTTGTACCAGAATTTGAAACCATTCAATGATTAAGTAGCTCAGATGACAGGAGATCTGGAATATATAGAGTCACCACTTTTCAAGGCTGACCATGCATCTACACATTTATATGTAGGCCTGGGCTAGATCTTTTGCAGAAGGCTGACAGTTGTTTATGCATTCGATTCTCTCTCCATGTCATCAATATTCATCCAAGAGAAAAGTCATCAACTTAGACCGATATGGTTTAGCACCAGGATCATTACAAGCATTGCTGACAGAACACAAAGCACCAGATCAGATACCACAAGGAATCTTGCACGACCAAGTCCACCAGCCTACTACCTGAGATTGGTAATTGGTACATTTTTATCAACCCCCTAAAGGATGAAAAGCAAAGTCGACCTTGGCAGAATTTGAACTCAAAGTGCAGGGAACCATAAAACATTTTGCTCCAGTGTGCTAATGACTCAGCCAGTTCATCGCAAATAACTGGAATACTCATGACTGAAACCAACAGGAGATCTGTTTATGTACAACCAAGATATCATATGTCCAGTATAAACTGCTACAGTTATTACATCATTTCATAGCGTTTGTATATCATGGATGTTAGATGAGGGAATGGTGAAAAACTAATGCTGTTGCTACTATGATAGCAGCTGTTATACTATTTGTTTATCAAGTATGAGCAAATGGTGCGTGCATGTGTGTGTGTGTGTGTGTGTGTGTGTGTGTGTGTGTGTGTGTGTCTGTCTGTCTGTCTTTGTGCTACATAACTGTTGCTGCTGCTCTTGCAACTAATACTACTGTTGCTGCTGTTTGTGTACCAAGTAACATTTAAAAACATAAAAAAAAAATGCAAAGGATGCTAATGTTGTTGTTATTACCACTCCGCCAGAATATGGAGGAAGAAGAAGAGGAGGAAGAAGGGATAGCAATGACAAGGACAATGATGATGACAATGAGGATGACAATGATAATGATGATAATGATGATGGTGGTGGTGGTGGTGGTGATAGTGATGACTACGATGATAATGATGACCACAATGACAATGATGAAGACAATGATGATGAGGAGAGGAGGGGTAAGAGGATTGGGAAGAAGTAGAAGAGGAAGAGGAGGAAGGAGAACAACCATGAAGAGAAGCAGGAGAAGGAAGAGGATAACAGCAAAAAGAAACAGCAGGAGGACATCAGTGAAGAGAAGTAGGAGGAGGGGGGAAGAGGAGAATGCGGAAGAGGAAAAAGGCAGTAACAGATGTGATGACAATTACAATGGCAGCAACAACAACAACAACGACGACGATGATGATGATGATGATCATGATGATCATGATGATCATGATGATGAGAATGGCCGACTGTATCTTTGTGTATTCCTGGAAGAAATAACATTCAATAATTTTTTGTAACTGATAAGAAGAAAATGATTTTTTTATCATCTCTTCAAATTAAGATTGGTTTAATTTATATTTGTTAAGGTCATGGATACAGAAAATTGCAGAGGATTTCAATATCTGTCAGAAATATTTCCAAAATTAAGTGCTCTAAAAATTGATAGAACTTCAAATCTTGGATGCATTAAAGGTTAAAAAATTTTATGAAACTCTGGTGTCATTTTTGCATGCTTTCAAATGGGCCCATCTTTAGAAACTACAGGTCCCCTTCTGTTCAAAGTGGAGTTGAGAATCTGATTAAGACTTTCAAAAATACAGGTTGTTTTATTTCCCCTGAATTACACTTTATATATTCACATTTAAATATTTTTACTGAAAATTTTGGTATAGTCAGGAATGAACAAGGAGAGGTATTTTAGCAGGATACAAAAAAATCTGTGGAAGCTTGCAAGTAATGACTCTGGAATGAAAATGATTTACCATTGTCAATCGTACACTCCCACTATATTTCCACTTATTTCACGAGTTCTGATTTATCAATCAACTACCAAAGATTTCAAGAAATAGAAAAAAAACGAATAATGTTGAAAACTTGAGAAAATATAGTAATTTTCATTTTTTTAAACATTTTTGCAGAACATTCATTTTATGTAGTATACATCAATTGTTCTAATTTACCACTCAAAAATGCTTTCAGGAAAATATTTCTTCTTGATAAAAAAAGAAAATAGTAAAAGAATAAAATGTAAAAATGTTTAACAAAAATTTTCTTGTATTATTTTATATGGAAACTGATTATTTAGAGTAAATAACCTTGTAAATAAGTTTGTTTATTTAGTACATACAAAAAACTGGTTGAGGGGATAAAGAAACGGCCTACAAACACATAGTTCCTGAGTTCATTTCTGTTTTGTTTTATTCAGTGCAATGAACTCTAGATTATTTATCTTCTGACGATGTTATTTGTAATGGTCTTACATCATATCCCAAAAGACCTTTGTTTTTCAACCCGTTTGTTAAAGCACTGTGACTTGTAAAAGAATTTTCAAGTTTTTGAGTCTCACAGAGATGACAAAGGATTAAACTAATTAATTGAAATGCTGTGCAAGTAAACACCTCCATCAAATGAAATGGATATTAAAACAGATATGTATGCACATGTATGTGTGTCTATATGTACATACACACACACGCATGCATACTTATGCACGCACACACACACAAACACACACAAATATAAGTATGTATAACTGTTGTGATCTCCAGCATTCTTCAGGTGCCTGCCATATTTGGTAATGTTCATTTATTCATTAGTTTAATGTCATTTTTTTCCATGCTAACATGGCCAAGATGAGCATATATTGAGGCATTGTTTTCACCAAGATACTCTACCAGTCATTAACCTTCACCTGTTTTATAGCCCAACAACATGTCATTGGGCTACCTTGTCCAGCCACATGTCAATATTTGCTCTTAACACAGTGCAGCCTGATTACTTGAGAGGTTCTCTGTTATGTTTTACAGTATCTTATAGATGTTGCTCTTCATACACACTCGTATGTACAATGCTAAAATGCAATAAAATCACTTAATGAAATGATTGTAGCAATACCATATAATGCATTCATTTGTTTTTATTCATCACCATTATCATTTAATGTCCATTGTCCATGCTGGCAAGGGGATAGACAGTTTGACCAGAGCTGGCAAGCAGGGGAACTGTACCAGAATCCAATCTGATCTGCCATGGTCTCTACAGCTGGATACTCTTCTTAACACTAGCCAGTGTGTACTGGGTGCTTTTACATGGCACCACACGGGCGTTTTTACATAACACTGCAAGGCCACTTTTACATGGCACTACCACAAGTGCTTTTTATGTGACACTGGCACAGGACTCTTACAGGTCAATCCTCACCACTGTGGTGACCAGTCTTAACATTTCTGCTGTAGAGTACAAGCCTTCTTGAGTACAGCAAGGTGCCAGGCATCTTGGTCTTTTGTCATCTCGGCTGAAAGTTTCAGTGTCCTGTGGTTGTTCTTCAGCACTTTGTCCCATGTCTTCCTGGGTCTCCCACTTCCCTGTGTTCCATCTACTTTGAGAGATTGGTACTTCTTTATGGAACTGTTGGCTTCGATCCACATTGCATGACCAAACCAGTGCAGTCTTCTCTCTTGCACACAGCAACTAATTCCTCTTAAGCCTAACTACTCACAAAGTACTAGCATTCTGTCGAACATTACACATCTAGTGGATCATACTAGTCTCATTGCTTTATAGCCTTTGCATGTCTTCTGTATTCAGTGCCCATGTCTCGCTGTCAGGTAGAATTGCTGTCTATCTACATGCACCATATAATCTTCCTTTCACTCAGAGATAGAAACCTTTCATAGCCAACAGGGCTAACAGCTCTCTGAATTTCCTCCATCCTATACATATTCTAGTTGTCACACTCTCTGTGCATCCTCCTTCTCTACCAATTTGGTTCATTAGGTAGCAGAAATTATCTACTATCTCTACTGTGGTCAATGAGGAGAGTAATTGGTGCTCTCAGAAGTATCAGCACTCAACTACCAACGTGGCTCAAAACGATTGGTACAAATGTAAAGACAGAACACCTACAAAAACCAGAATTACTTGGAATGGTAAGAATTCTTCACAAGGTTCTTAAAGCATGATCAGTAAACAAGTGTCACTTTAGTCTGCTAGCTGAGGACAGCTGACACTTTCCATCATACCCAGCAAAATAAGCTAAGAGTTTTCATCAAACGATAATGATAATAAAGTATACACCCTAATTCTCATTACATAATTAATTGCTCTGCAGCAGAATGGGATAGTGATTAAGTGTTAAGGGGATGGACATGACTTCAGTCCATGAATAGATCTCTCTCTTTCTCTCTCTCTCTCTCTCTCTTTCTCTCCAATATGCATACATATGCACACTCATACACATTATATATAAATATATATATATATATATA
>NC_068982.1:132614179-132618070 GCF_001194135.2 Octopus bimaculoides
GAGAGAGAGAGAGAGAGAGAGAGAGAGAGAGAGAGAGAGAGAGAGAGAGAGAGAGAGTGAGTAACTACTAGCATAAAATCCTCATATCCCCTCATATACTCTGTAGAGTTTAGGTAAGGGGAGATTTTTCCTTTTCTCTGTTCCTTTCACATCTTGCAAGATACTAAGTGACCTCACTGATGCTGCTGGCATGAATAAAAGCACCCAGTACACACTGTAAAATGGTTGGTGTTAGGAAGGGTATCCAGCCATAGAAGCCATACCAGAACTGACACTGGAGTTCGACATGGTGGTGGTGGTCACAATGACGATAAAGATAACTTAGTTATCAGCTTTTTAGCTCATTCACATATCTTTTTAATTCTCTTTGGAATTGTTTCCTTTCATTTACACCACTCTATTATTATTAAGAGAAACGTGAACATCCATTTCATATCTCCAGTTTTCTTTCTCCAGTAAAAAATTTTTGAATTAAATATTTCACACTTGTTATGATTAGCTTATAGTTACCCTTTCTTTAGACAAGACATTATCATCTTTATTTGTCTCAATCTTCCAAACTGAAAACTAAATACTATTGTCTAATTTTTCCTATCTGAAAACTAAAAACTGTTGTTTAATTTTCACTTAAACACCTTATTTAAAACACCTGCTCCAAAAACTTCAATATCTCACTTTTGTGACTCAGACACGGAAAGAAGAAGAAACTGATAGTGGGGTGGAGAGGGAGGGATGATGGAAACATATTTCTAATCCAGATCATGACTCTCTCTCTCTCTCTCTCTCTCTCTCTCTCTCTCTCTCTCTCTCTCTCTCTCTCTCTCTTTCTTTCCTCCTACTCTCTCGCAATGCATACTGTTCCTTATCACATTTCTACTGAGATGCCATGAAGACAAATGTGAGCAGGTTAAAAACTATTTCACATATAAAGGCTCAGAGAAATTTGAATGAAATAACTTTGAATGTATGAGCATTGCTAGTGCTAGTTTCAAAGATTCTAAAAATGATACCAGCAGCGGTGGTGGTGGTGGCGGTGGCAGCAGCGACTCTAAGATGCAAAGGAAGAGTGTGAGGTCAGAGGATTTGTCTATTAGTATGGAATAATAATTTCCTTTTTCTATTAGCTTGTAAGTAAAGCAAGATGAGGATGAAGCCCAGTGTCCATAAAAGGCTTCTTTTTCCCATACACTCCTAGATTTAGAGATAAAGATTACTGGGAGATGTTTAATGCTAGGAGATTATTAATACTGCAAAGATTAAATAATTTTTGCAGGTTTACTAGTGATAAAGTAAACATGAACAGAGAGAGGACATCTCAGTGAGGTCTTCTCCTGTGAAAGAAAGTTCAGAGAAGAGAAGTGAAACATAGCATGAAGGAAGTGGAAAAAACAAGTTAGTGGGGCACATTGAATTAATGTTTAGGAAAAGTTGGTTTATGCTGTTGGAAATTCCAGAAAAAGAAATAGTGACTATTGTAGAATTGATTGAAGAAACAGATTAGCTAACAGAATTCATTGGTGGCTTAATCCTTCTTGCGGGGCCTTACAGAGATGACTTTTTCTTGATGTGGTTCAGAATCAGTATTTGAGGAGTGCATTTTTTTTAATGCTAATGCAAAAGAATAAATATCAACATTTCATGTTTTGTGGATGGAAGTGCCTTATCTCCTTGGCTAATGCATTTAACATACATATAGCTATAAAAAGGCACCACAAAGCATAAATAATTCACTGCTGTAAACAGCAACAATATCATCAGTTTCTAACAAAAGCGAAAAGATACAAAGCTATAAATTTTTTGGGAATGATATAGTTAAATATATGGTGTTTATTTTATCAACCCTAGGAGGAGCAGTTCAGTAAAATTACCATGTTTTTCATCTGGTTACAGTACTGAGTTTATCCTTATTTGGGTGTAGCTTAGAGATGTGTATTCTTTACTCTACATACTTTCTTATATGTTATATGAGTTAGGTCTTAAACCAAAGTATGTTCAGAGACATACTTCTTTAGTAAATATATATGCTTGCATAGAAACTGTATTTTGTTTATGATTGATGTATTTTCTAACTCTGGAAAAAAATGCTAGCTTTTGTGAAATCATTTTCATAATGTGTTATAGCCATGAATGATTTATCCAAGCTTCTAAAACTTAATATTTGAAGATAGTATGATTTTAGTTATGTGTTCTTCTTTAGATAGTGAAGATGTAGTGTTTGTATTTTCTTTTATGGTGTAAAGTGTCTGTGTTCTCTGGTAGTTTTAAGGGAGCCTATGATGGTAACCTCTAATTGCATGTTTATGCTTCTTCAGGAAGCCACAATCAAGATGTATCTCATAATGCTGTGCCATGATTCTCTGTCTTTCATTAGTTTTGGGAGAGTTTTAATTTCATGTAGTGGGTCTCTGCCTATAACATCAATGTGATTGAGTGATCCTCATTCTCTGTTAGAGTGCTGAAGTCTTCAGAATATGATAATCTGATACAACCTGTTTCTAGCACAATGGTAAAGGCCAACAAAGCTTATCCTGTGTTGAGTAACAATAGTAGAGATGGGCAGAGAGTGTCCATAAATCCACTCTTTGATCTTATGATCAGACCCACAAGACGTTTTGAGCTCTCATGAGAAGTCTGGTTATGTACCATCAAAGCAACCTTTAAGTTGCTTCACCCTAGTCCTGTTTCCAGCTCTATAGAGAAAAATACTCTCTACACAAACCCTGAAGAAGGTAATCCCCATTAATTTTTAAATACCCATTTGCCAAATGTTCTGAAGCATGTTACAGGCATTTCATACTAATCCTTTGTGTCTAAGGAAGATTTTCTTGTTATCAGTAGCATAAGACCTAAGTTCCTTCAAGTCACTGACCTTCAGTTGTGGACTAATGTTGGGACAAACTAGTTGGTAGCTTTCATCTTCATTGATGGTCATATAGTCAGTATTCTTAGCACTGATAAACAGACTCACTTTGACTGTAGCATTCAGAAAGGATGTTAACAAGTCTTTCTCATCACACAATCAGTGAGCATAGTCAAAATCAGAGAAATACATGTTCTATTGATATCTTAATGGGTCACTCATTAAGGACCATGAAACATTTTAATTTCATCAATATATGAAAGGTGCCAGCACCACATAAAAGCACCCAGTACACCCTGTGAAGTAGTTGGCATTAGGAAGGGCTTCTAGCCATAAAAAAAAATGCCAGAACAGATGACTGTCAAACTGTCAAACTGTCTAACTTATGCCAGCATGGAAAATAGACGCTAAATGATGATGATGATGTGCTGAAATGGCAGAACACTTAACATGCTGCACAAAATTCTTAGCAGCATTTTCTGTGGCTTTATAATTCTGAGTTCAAATTCTATCAAGGTTGACTTTGCCTTTCATTCTATCAAGGTCAAGAAAATAAGAACCAGCTGAACACTGGGATCAATGTAATCAACTTGATCCCACCCCTAAAATTCTAGGCCTTGTGTCTTTAGTAGAAAGAAATTTCATAAATGCATCTCCTTGATGAATTCCAGTTCAATGCATGCATAAATTACAGAGGCTGATCATATATTTCCTCAGGGAACTTATTTATAACCAGCTGCAGGGATGATGGTGTGTGTGGGCAGGGGGAAATAGTACTGAGAGTTAAGTGATTTTAATTTGGACATAGTGTAGAAGCAGAAGTAATACTTGTCCAGTTCTTGTCCAGCTGCTGCCTCATATTTTTCAAGATGGCAGAAAGAATTCAAAATGGCAAACAATTTCTTTGTAGAACAATAGAAATGACTTGCCAAAGTATTTTGTCATAACTGAATTGTTAATGAAGATTAATAAGAATGGTGGTGGTGTTGGTGGTGGTGTTGGTGGTGGTGTTGGTGGTGGTGGTGGTGGTG
>NC_068982.1:132618220-132619467 GCF_001194135.2 Octopus bimaculoides
GGTGATTGGCGGTGGTGGTGGTGGTGATTGGTGGTGGTGGTGGTGTTGGTGGTGGTGATTGGTGGTGGTGGTGGTGGTGGTGGTGATTGGTGGTGGTGATTGGCGGTGGTGGTGATGAGGATGATGATGGTGTTGTTGGAGGTGGTAGCAATGGTGATGGTGACAGTGACGACGATGATGATAACAACAACAACAACGACAATTAAGATGATGATAGTAATGGTGGTGATGATGGTGACAACAACTCAATAATAACAACAGCAATGATGATGACTACAACGACAACAATGACGACAATAAAAACGATGACAACAAAAAAAGACAAGCTGGAGGAGGTGTTTAGCAGCAAGTAATAGCAACGAATTATAATAGAAACTAAGCAACCACTGGAAATATAGATCAGTAGCAACATCTGCTAAGATTATCTTATTTATAGAGGGCAGAGTGAAGACTGAAGATGAAAATGATGGGTAAACAAAACTATTTTATAATATAGATAACACAGCAACTATTCTTGCTATATCTAATTTGATGCCGAGAGAATTTCATACTGTTTGTGCTTGACCATTCTTGCGAATGAATGTAAAAGATATTTTCAATAATATACATCATCGTCTTCATTATCATCATCGTTTAACATCCGCTTTCCATGCTAGCATGGATTGGGCGATTTGACTGAGGGCTGACGAACCAGAAGGCTGCACCAGGCTCCAATCTCATCTGGCAGAGTTTCTACAGCTGGATGCCCTTCCTAACGCCAACCACTCCGAGAGTGTAGTGGGTGCTTTTACATGCCACCGTATAAATGTCTATGTACGTGTTTGCATATATTTGCCAACTAAGTATGGTGTCCTATATAGGACAGTACTACTAAAGTTTATAGCCCCAGGAAGACATCTCCCAGCTGGCTAACAAAACACATTGGGTCCAATTAGTATTTATGAGGCGAGGTCATCGCTCCCAGCTCTAGCCTTACATAAGTTGCTAGAAAAATATATAATAATTTGCGAGTGGAATGAGCCCCGCTGGTGATTAACACACGCTGAGGATGGGTAACCACCCAGAAACTCAAGTCCATGTGTATCACGTAAGGCTAGAGATGAGAGTGATGACCTCGCCTCGCAAATACTAATCAGACAGAATGTGTGTCATTAGCAAGTTGGAGGAGACATCTTCCTGGGGCTATAAACATCAGTAGCACTGTTCTGTATAGGATGCCACACTTAGTTGGCAAATATTTGTTACGG
>NC_068982.1:132619499-132623353 GCF_001194135.2 Octopus bimaculoides
ATATATATATATATATATATACATATATATGCACACACACACTCACACATACATACATACATATATATATATGTGTGTGTGTGAATGTGTTACAGTTTCATGTAAGTGATGTCTTTTGCTTCCAATCTTCCAAGACATGTCTAGTCATGGAGAAATATCGGCTTACTTGGAAATAGATGAGGGTTGGCAACAACAAAGACATCCAGTCAGAGGAAAATCTGCCTCAACAAATTCTATCCAAACCATATGAATACCTGCTGTCTCCACTAATCACCTCCTTTCTCTGCCTTCTCTCCCCGGTGTTGTTTTTCACCATTAACACCTCACTTATCTGCTATCACCTTCAATGTCTCACATATTTGCCCCAACTTCCATCCCTGAGTCTCTCCTATACTTCTCTCCATCACTTGCTATGGTTACCTCTATTCTTCCCCCACTCACCTAGTCCAAAACCTCTGTATAACCTCACTTATTCTCCACCCCAAGTCTTTCGAGTGCTTGTCCCTGCACATCTTCATCATCATCTCTCTCACTATCAGCCTCTTGATCTTACTCTCTAACTCACACACTTTTCTTTTCCAACTGGGGTATCCATGTATCTGCTGCACAGCAAGACATCTATCTCTGTCCCTCGATACCTTTGATGGTACAAAGCAACCTCCAACTTCAATACTACTCCTCTCGCTAGTTGAAGGGTTTTCGACATGCAAAGTACTTAGTGACCCTGCTAGTGATGGTGCCACTAAAAAAGCACTGATGCTGGGCCCTCGTAAAAAGCACCCAGCACACTCTATAAAGTGGTTGACATTAAGAAGGGCATCAAGCTGTAGAAACCAAGCCAAAACAGACAATGAAGACTGGTACAGCTCTTGACCTTGCCAACTCCTGTCAAACCATCTGATCCATGCCAGAATGGGAAACAGATGTTAAATGATGATGATGATGATGAAGATGATGATGATGATAATAATGATGATGATGATTCACACACAGACACCCACACACACACACACACATACAGGGTGTCCCAAAAGTCACTGATGGGTTTCTATTTTTAATAACTTCCTTAACTTTAAAAATAAATGCATAAAATTTTGATAGTATATAAAGAACATAATGGACATTAATATGCATAAGTCAAATTTTGCAGCACCACTACATCACATATGAAAAATCACATCGCTTAAATGGCAACCATTTTCCGCTTCACACACCTGTGCTCATTCCAAAACTTGCACCATAACACCCTCAAGAGTTTCAAACTTCTCTGATTTCTCAGTTGATGTTCTCCTTCAGTTGCACCAGGGTCTCCAGTTTGTTGACATAAACCCTCTCTTTCAGGTATTCCCACAAGAAAAAATTTGGGCATGACAAAATATTGAGTTAATATCTATAGTTTAATGAAGGCAGCAAGCTGGAAGAATTGTTAATGCTCTGGAAAAAATGCTTAGCAGTATTTCACTTATCTTTACATTCAGAGTTCAAATTCTGCCAAGGTCGACTTTGCCTTTTATCTTTTCAGGGTCGATAAAATAAGTACCAGTTGAATACTGGGGTTGATCTAATCGACTTAACCCACTCTCCCGACATGACTGGCCTTGTGCCAGAATTTGAAGTCACTAGCTTCATTTGTATTTGAGCAACATCTTAAAAAGACTTATTTTCAAATTTCTCAACATTTCAAATGAAACAAGACATATTTACACATGCATATGCATACATATACATGTGTGTGTGTGTGTGTGTGTGTAACGTATGTAAGCATGTATACGTATGTAATATTGTATAGGAACTGTACATATGTGCGCATGTGTGTGCACATATGTATATATTATGCCAGTACCACCTGACTAGCCCTCATGCTGGTGGCACGTAAAAGCACCCACTACACTCTCAGAATGGTTGGCATCAGGAAGGGCACCCACCTGTAGAAACTCTGCCAGATCAGATTGGAGTCTGTTGCAGCCATCCAGTTCACCAGTCCTCAGTCAAATCATCCAACCCATGCTAGCATGGAAAGCAGACATTATACGATGATGATGATGATACTTATATACTGTGTGTGTGTATGTGTGGAGTATGTGTGTATGTGTGTGTAAGCATTCATGGAAATGTTACCATAATGTGGAATTGCATAATGAGAAATACAAGGTCTGATCAATAAGTATCCGGACTGTTGCCATAGTAACAATGCTAAAGCATGCAGTGAAGTCGCTTGGCACAGATTGATCTTAAACTCTGCTGTGCATGAGTACTACACTTCAACATTCAAGCTGACTTCTACTGTTTACAGCAGTGCTTGGAAGGAAGGTATATGAGCTGCACATAAGTGTGTGAGTGGTTCAGTTGTTTCCAAGATGGCCGAAAAAATGTTGATATTGACAAACGTTCTGGTAGACCAACGACCAACAGAACTGAGAAAAACATCGCAGATGTGCATGCGACTCTGAGGGGAAATCATTGAATCATTATTCATGAGTTATGAGAGGATGTGCAGATTAGTTACACTTCAGTTCAGTCCATTATCACTGAAGATTTGGATATGAGATGCGTGTCTGCCAAGTTTGTACCAAAACTGCTTTCAGCTACCCAAAAGGACACTTGGGATTCAGTTGCACAAGATCTCCTTGATTGCATCAAGAATGAGGAAAATGTTTTGAAAACTTTGCGTAGGCCCCTGCGCAGTTATCACCAAGCTTCTGGCAAAGTTTAATGCAAATTCTCTGCTCAACTTTCTCTGTCATGGTCAATGTGATGATCACACGCTACACACCTTCCTTCCAAGCAATGCTGTAAATAACAGAAGTCAGCTAGAATGTTAAAATTTAGTGTGCATGCACAGCAGAGTTCAAGGTCAATCTGTGCTGAACGACTTTACTCTGTATTCGTTAGCTTTGTTACTATGGCAACAGTCCGGATACTTATTGATCAGACTATGTACATTTCTCCATTAGCCTCCATATTACACAGAAATCAATGCTTTAAAAGGTTTCACGTTATAAAAATCCACATTACACCATTTTTTGTTTTTCTATAACACTGAGGGATGTCTGTACATTGTTCTGTCAGAGAGATTGCTTTAACCTACTGCTTATCAAATGAAACTATTCATTGTAAATAACAAGCTGGTAGACAAAGCTCTTATAATGGTAAATGTATCTTCTTTTAATTCTCCCTTTTTATGTTGACTAATACATTTGTATTCCACTTTTATAGTTGATCCAATGAGGGATCTTTCATGGGGGTCACTAGAAATAGTAATTAAACCATGCTACATGTTTTAAAAATTTAAAGGTGTGCTGGTTAATGTAGGCCTGGTTACACTATTTCTAAAAAAATTAGTTATGGTTAAAATGTCCTTGATCGTAGGTCTCTTCAGTCAAGGCTGACGTCAAGGCTAAACAACATCAGTAACAAACAACAATAACAATAACAATAGCAACAACAACAACAGCAGCATTATGAATGACTTCCACAATAATTCACCTTCTAATCTAATCTGATACAGCTATTATGTTTCTGTTTCCTTGGCTTTCAAAAATGAATTCAACTTTACATGTTAATGCAATGTTGACATAAAACAACATCTGCTTTCTGATTTGTCGATGTCAAAATATTGACGAAAGTAATATGTGTTATTGTGTGTGTGTGCACATATGTGTGTGCATGCACACAAGCTTATCTGCAACATCTAGGGAATTTTTTTCTCTTTTTTAACTGATTCTTGGTGATATTTTCAAAAAATGCCTGGCTTCCTGTTGCTATTTCTGATAATTTTATCCAACTTCTTCCTTCATTCATTTTCTGTGTGTTTATATATATATATATATATATATATATATATATATATATAT
>NC_068982.1:132623363-132624526 GCF_001194135.2 Octopus bimaculoides
GTGTGTGTGTGTGTGTGTGTGTGTGTGTATATGTATGTATATGTATATATATATTGTTATTGTTATTTTTATAAGTTTTACTGATGTTATATTATCACGTGGAATTTAATCAAGGCCTCATTTATATTTCTTTTTCTTAATAATTTCATGACAATTTGTTAATGTGTGCTTCAGATTACTATTCCCATCTGCTAAGTAGACACTTACCTATATTGGAATATTCCCACATTTTCCAGTTATATTGGTAGAGATTCAACTTCATAAACAAAATTATTGATAATTTTGTAACCACTAATAATAACATAATGATTAATAGCATTATCTTTAACAAAATTATCAGTTATCATAAAACCGTTAATGGTTTCTGCCTGCAGAGCCTCACAAGAAGGGAGAAGTGCTAAAAATCTGAAAATATATATTGTTTAGTAGACATGTCCAACCCATGCAAGCACGCAAACAGATGGCTGCTAGAATGTTGATGATAATGAGGATATTATAATGACAATGATGAAGAGGAAGAGGTGGAAGAAGAAGGAAAAGAATGATGAAGATCATGACTGATAAAAATCATGACTGATAAAAATGACGACTTCCTTTAATAAGGATGGTAGGAACGATTACAATAAAAATATAATGTCTTTTATCCTTTATCTTTTATGTGTTTCAGTCATTAGACTGTGGCCTTGCTGGGGCATGGCCTTGAAGATCTTTGAGTCAAATGAACCAACCTTTTAGTCAAATGAACTGTTCTTTCATTTCTTAAAGCCTGGTACTTATTGTATCAGCCTCTTTTGCTGAAACTTCTAAGTTATGAGGACGTAAACACACCAACACTGGTTGTCAAGCAGTGGAGTGGAAACAAACACACACACAAAGACATACACAGGTATATATATATGACAGGCTCCTTTCAGTTTCCATCTACAAAATCCCACTTACAAGGCTTTGGTCAACCTGAGAAGACACTTACTTAAGGTGTCACACAGTGAAACTGAACCTGAAACCATGTGGTTGGGAAGCAAGCATCTTACAACACTGCTATGCCTCTCTCTCTCTCTCTCTCTCTCTGTATATATATATATATATATATATATATATATATATATATATATAGATAGATAGATAGATAGATAGATAGATAGATAGATAGATAGATAGATAGA
>NC_068982.1:132625143-132627629 GCF_001194135.2 Octopus bimaculoides
ATATATATATATATATATATATATAATTTAGAGAAAAAGAACCCCACAATTATTTAATTCATCCACGAAAATCCATGATCACATATAGAAAACTTAAGTAAATACACTAAAAAGACCTATACGATTTTTATTATAAGTCTTTTTAGTGTATTTACTAAATAAATTTTTCTATATGTGATTGTGGATTTTTATGGATGAATTAAATAATTGTGGCTTTTTTTTTATCTAAATTATATATTTATATATTATATTTTGTGAAATTTAATTTAATTTTGATAAAGTAAATTGAATTTTTCCCTGTAAATTGGAATTTTTTCTCTAATATATATATATATATGTGGGGGTTGTATATGAGTGTGTGTGTGTTAAATATGGATATGTATGTTGTACATAAATAAATATATACCCATAACCCCCTATACACACACACATACACTCACATACATAAATACTTACATTAATGTATGTGTTTGTGTGTGTGTGTGTGTGTGTAGGTATGTGTGTGCATGCATATATGTGTTTATATGTATGTGTAGAAAACACATGTAAAAAAATGCAAACATATATGTATTCATAACAAGTCTTAAACAGACTCGGATTAGACTTACTAGTAGTTTGATATATAACCAGTACTGACTGCAGATAACTACTATCTCCAGTGTACGAAGTAAGTAGATATACACACATGGATCAATTTAAAAGAACGGTGTGGAGTTAATCACTTCTAACAGGCAATACACAAATATATCTCATGCACTCTAATGTTTCAGCCAGAAAAATAATAAATAATATAAGCTATATATATGTGCGCGTGCTTGTGTGTATGTACATGTGTGTGTATGCGTGTATGAATATAATTTATTGGTCAATTTGTTTAATCTATCTATATAGTTACCTATCTAGTCATCTACCTATCTGTTCATCTGTCAATCTGTCTGTCTGTCTATCTATCCATCAGTCTATCTATTTATCTGTCTGTGTGTCTGTTTGTCTGCCTGTCCATCCATCTGTCCATCTCTCTCTCTCTCTCTCTCTCTATATATATATATATATATATATATATATACATACACACACATCTATGAATTTGTGTTGCAAGACGACTGATGGGAAATTGTGTGTCGAAACAGATTTTGTATTTCACGACAGTCATTTGTTTTCTTTTACCAAAGAAACACGCGCACTATATATTCATTCTTCAGTCATTTATTAATGTTCGTATTCTAACTCATGTCCATTGTCTAGAAATCTTTCGTCACACATCTGTGACCTCTTCAGCGACACCTTCTGCCTTCGTGTGTGCTTTTGCTCCGCATATTTCATTCTGTTCTTCTATGATATGTATCCTTATATGCTCATGCGTTTGCACCTGTGTTAGTGTGTGTGTGTGTGTGTGTGTGTGTGTGTGTGTATGTACGTACGTGTGTGTGTGTGTGTGCATGTGTGTATGTGTGTCATCGTTCTTAGTAGCACTATGACCTTCCCTTCAGCCCTATTTCCTCCCCTGTTGTTGCTGCTGCTGTCCTAGGACCTGAAATTTGGTCCAGTTCCTGTATCTCTCTGTGTTTGTGTGTTCACCCACATTGCTGCAATCGTGATAGTTATTGTTGTTGTTGCTCCTAATGCCATTGTTGTCACTGCTACTGCTGCTATCATTGTTAGTAATATTGTTAATATTGCTGTGGCCGTCTGTGAAGTTACTGTGTGTGTATATGGGTTCACTTCCCATGTTGTTTGTAACCATGCCCTTCATATAAATTTATTTATTTATTTTTATCTATCTCTGTTTCTTATATTATTATCTATTTTTTATTTACCTATCTCTATTTATCACAGGTATGTGCATATGTCTCTTGTGTGTGTATTACCCATTTTGTATCTGTGTTTTATTTTTTCTCTCTCTTCTCCTCTCTTCTGCTTTTAGTTGTCATGTTGTGTGGTGTGGTGGTGGGTGCTATTGTTTCTCTCATATTTTCTATTAAGGCTCCGTCTGTCTATTGCTATGTGTGTAGCCTCTGTGATTTGTTTAAATGTTGTATCAGTTCTATGCATCCATAATACCTTCACTTCTATGCTATTAATCAATCTGCTACGTTCTGCTTGAGCATGTTGGTAGAGTACCAACGAGCCTTTCTCTTCTTTGAGCTTTTGCCAGTGTTCACCTATATGTTCCCCTATGTTGCATGCTGTCTCTCCAATGTAAGTAGTTGTCATATTTCTGCACTGTCCCTCAGTACATCCTAAGCTATACACTATATTCCTAACATTACAGTTAACCCATGGGTTCATTCTACATACAATACAGTTGTATTGTATTATACATACAGACAATGGACATGAGTTAGAATAAGGACAGTAACAAATGAGTAAAGAACAAATACATAGTGCGTGTGTTTATTTGACAAAAAAAAAAGAAAAAGTGATCGTCCTGAAATACAATATATATATGTGTATGTATGTATATATATATATATATATATATATAT
>NC_068982.1:132627767-132628447 GCF_001194135.2 Octopus bimaculoides
TATATACATACATACATATATATATGTTTGTGGTGGCACATAACAAGCATATTTCGGGTGTATGTACATATGTATATGTACATACTTACATCTATACATATATATATATGCATATGTGGGCACAGGACATCACTGTACATTCCATGTACTCGTACTTTGTATTTTTTTTTTTTTTTGTTGTACATGTTTCGTGACGTCCTGTGCTCACAGTCTGATGGAAATTAATTGCATTACTTCAAGAGAATGACTTGCTAACTGACACCTGGCATAGTTTTTGACCAGGTAGAAGCTGCCTGACACAACTCTTGCAGCATTACTACTGGGTGCTAAAGCAGCTGCTCACCAACTCAAATGTGGACGTGATATACCTCAACTTTGCAAAAGCCTTTGACAAATTCAACCATGGTATGATTTGTCACATTTTCCAAAATCTTGGCATATTTGGAAAACTTGGAGAATGGCTACATGACTTTCTCACAGATAAAAGTCAGGTAGAGGTGGTCAATGGGGCATGGTGTAGATGTAGGCTTTTTCGAAACAAAACTGGATCTCCTTCTGTCAAGAGTTATGGATGAACCTACCTCTAGGCAAGAAACAGATTAATGCAGTCCCAGCATGGCTGTAGTCCTTGGACTGAAACTTAAAATATATATATATATATATATATATATATATATATA
>NC_068982.1:132630385-132632484 GCF_001194135.2 Octopus bimaculoides
ACTACCTCGATTACCTTATCCACCCATTTCTCTGCTAGAAGTATTCCTACGCCCCGACCCCGTCAGAGTTCCCTGCCCAGAAAATCTTGTACCTGTGTTCTTTGCCTGTGAGGAACCTCGCAGAACCTCCTCTCCATCTTACTTCCTGGATGCAACACATGTCTACGCGTCTCCGTTCAAGCATCTCAACAATTTCACCAGATCTACCTTTCAGCGTGCCGACATTGAGAGTGCCAATCCTAACAGTATGGGTGTTGGGGGTGTGGGCCTGTAGCCTGGGAAGGGGAAAAGCAGTGTCAAAAAATTCAAAAATTATCTCACAAGTGTTACATGAGAGGAACGTGTCGGTTATTGACCATTCCTGTGTTGACTCTAACATCAAACAAGTCTATGACAAGGTTCTTTTGAAAAGACTGGTGTTTATTGACGAAATAGGAAATGATATACAAGTTAGTTGAAATTCTTCTAATGAAACCATTTACAACAAACTTGGTTCTGGTAAAGTTTGTGCAAGCTAAACCTCAAAACATTGCACAGAATTTGCTGAACAAAACCATTTTCAAACCTGTCAGTAACCTTTGGACCACTATAGCTACAAAAGTGATTCTTATTTTTGGAGAGAAAAAGGCTTTCAGTATTAACCTAAAATAGATACACCTCTACAACCTAGAGAATCAATACCAGAGTGTAGAAGAGTAACATTCACATTTACTTGTGAAGAAAAACAAAAACTAAACATACAGTAGAAACAGTTATTCAATCTGCTTTTGAGATTTCAAGGCTCAGTACTGAAAGATTATCTGATGAGGATTCAATATTGAATAATGTTCATTATAGCAAGATGCAGTTTGGCAATCTAAGGCCTGCAGTCAATGCATATTCTGTGTACTATTGTTAAAAGGCATTTGAAAATGAGTTTTGTTGCATGACAATGACAATCGTCACTCACAATGTTTCTTCAGAAACTGAGATATGCCTTGCTCTTTTAAACTATCAACCTGTCACCTGTTTGCTTCATTAGTTGCAAAGATGCCTTAAGACATTTGTGTACATGATTCATCTCTCAGCCTTAAATTTTGTTTTCTAAAAGCATAAAGAAACATACATAAAAATGGACAACGCATGTAGAAAGACTCTTGAGAAATTACTCATATTTTTAGAATCTCCATTGTTGTTGAAATAATTAATAATGAAAAATAATTAATGAAACAATATGTATCACTGAATGCTGATGTTCTTCAGAACAACCAGCAAGCAGAAGTATGATGATTAATGTAATCTAACATTTTATTTGTTTCAGTCATTGGAATGCAGCCTTGTTTGGGCATTGTTTAGAAGGATTTTGGTCAGAAAATGAATCAACCCCAGTATTTTGAGCTTGGAACTTAATCTATCGGTCTCTTATGCTGAACTGCTAAGTTATGCTGACATGAATAAAGAAATCCTGCAGCACACACACACACACACACACATATAGTCAACAGATGAGATCCAGAGACTCTCAGTATAGAAGACACTTTGTAGCACTCAAATGATTCAAACTTAGATTCCGATGTCTTTACAGGGGATTAGTTTTGTTGGGTAAAGAATGGCTACAAGAGGGACTAAGTTGAGCAACAATAGAGGCAATCATGCAGATAAAAAAAAATTATATATTATTAAACATAACAGCTTGGGTATGAAATACAAAATATGTATGAGGCTACAAAGAAAGAGGTCTGGAGATGCCACTACGATAGATTGCTTAATAATGGGAATGAATGGGAGAAAGAGAGCCTACTGTATGTTGACCCAACAGAGGGACCAGCTATCCGAGTTGATAGTACCAGGGTAGATAAAGCAATTAAGAGTATGAAGACAAGGAAAGCCCCCGGCCCATCAGGAATCACTGCAGAGATGCTCAAAATATCTGGCAGTGTTTGCTACAGCCTAGTCACCCGTATTACGAACCAGGTGATACACGAAGGAGTCATACCCAATGACTTGTGTAGCAGCACCATAGTCAACTGCTACAAAGGTAAAGGTGATGCTTTAGATACAAATAACTACAGAGGCATCAAGCTGTTAGATCAGGTTATGAAAGTTACGGAGAGGGTCAT
>NC_068982.1:132634072-132641077 GCF_001194135.2 Octopus bimaculoides
GGGCCTCACCGAGGCAATGACTACTGACCGAGACCTTTGGAAATGTGCTGTGCATGAGAAGACCCGGCAAACCAAGTGAGATCGTTGCCAGTACCACCTGACTGGCCTTCGTGCGGGTGACATGTAAAAGCACCCACTACACTCTCTGAGTGGTTGGCGTTAGGAAGGGCATCCAGCTGTAGAAACTCTGCCGAATTAGACTGGAGCCCGGTGTTGCCATCCGGTTTCACCAGTCCTCAGTCAAATCGTCCAACCCATGCTAGCATGGAAAGCGGACGTTAAACGATGATGATGATGTATACATGCAAAACAAAAGAAAGCAAAAGGTGAAGACTTTCAGATGATGAATATTTGAGTAGAAATATATAGGTATTTATGTTTATACACAAAGTACAAGTGACAGAGAAAATCAAAGGGGAGAAAGTAAGGTGTTATAAGTCCAACAGCTGTTTTTGAGGGCTTGGAGATCCATTTTAATGTTGGTAGATGTGGTTCATCACAATATGCAAGCCATAATGGAAGCAATTGACACTGGATAAATCAAGCCTCCATCATCAGGGTAGAAAAGAACTTACGTTTCAGATCATAATGCAGAGAAGTTGAAACATGGAATGATTAAATGTGGAGAGCAAGAAGTATTAGAGATAGGAAGTAAGAGGGTCTGTAGGGTAATGGGGAGTGATAGGACAAAGAATGGTGAAAGGAGAGTGGTATTAGTGGAGGGATTAAGTAAACAACTTAACAACTGACCATCCTTCAATTACTATCTATCCTACTCCTCTCACTCATCTCTCAATATCCCTGCATATCTCACGTCTGTTTTCATTCCTCCACTTCACTCTCTATTTCATATCTTCCCTAGAATAATTATTGCTTAACCATTTTCTCACACCGTCTCTGATGAAGGGATATATAAAATATCCAAGAAACAGCTGTAAGAGCTTCTCTTTATAAATGTTCTGAAATCTTTCACAGCCTTGGATTTTTATCTCATTCTGAAAATTTTGTGTGTGTGTGTGTGTGTGTGTGTGTGTGTGTGTGTGTGTGTGTGTGTGTGTATGTGTGTGTGTGTGTGTGTGTGTAGATGATGGGCTTCTTTCAGTTGTGTCATGAGTGACACTCACAAGAGTAGTTAGAGGTTTAAAAAAAAAATGTTTTAATATGTCATTTATTACAAAAACAGTCAACCTGTATAGAAAAAATTAACACTACTTTCTTTTGGCATAATTATGTCCAAACAAGAGAAATAATATATTACAAATGAGTGATACATAGTTTATAGCTTTCATAATTTTGTACTAGTTTAATAAACTAATTGGATATACCTGAGGTTATGTATATATTCTCTTTATTGTGTTATATAAAAGAAGCAAAATTATTGCTTTCTCCCTTCCTAGAGCTGCTTTTTCTCTCTCAATGATTAAACTTGATTTGCAGTGAATACAAAAAATTTTTTTTTTCTTTTGCCTAAGGTCAGATAGTCATATTTAATCAGTTCTCTTCACTATTGCCATAATTGGAATAATAAATGTTCCATTCCTTACGAGGAATTTATTCAAAGGGAATTATTTTACACAATCCATCATGCTCTTTTCTTTTCATTTATTATTGCTGTCTTTGTGTTCCTCTTGTTCTTGTTACAGCTATATTGCTGCTGCTGTTGTTGTTGTTGTTGTTGTTGCTGTGCTTTTCACTGTTGCTATGGACGTTATTATTGCTATATTAGGCCGGCAAGCTGGCAGAATCGTTAGCACACTGGGCGAAACGCTTAGCAGTATTTCGTCTGTCTTTACGTTCCGAGTTCAAATTCCGCCAGGGTTGACTTTGTCTTTCATCCTTTCAGGGTCAATAAATTAAGTAGCAGCTGCATACTGGGGTCGATCTAATCGACTTAATCCCCTCTTCGTTTACCCCCTCCCCATCCCTTGTGGGCAATAAAGAGATGAATAAAGAAATAATTATTATGGCTATATTGATGTGTTGTTGTTCTCTTTGCAACATTTATTGTTGTTGTTATCACTGTTCTTGCTGTAGTTCTTGCTTTTGTTATTGTTGCTTCTGTTGCTGCTGTCACCACTGCTGCCACTGCTGCTGCTGCTGCTGTTTTTTCTCTCTTCAACCCAGTATCATTACTTTCTTCCAGTTTGTTACCATTCAAGCTGATGGGAAATATTTGCATTTAAAACTATTATTATAAAAAATTTTTTTAAATGATCCATGTCTTGGTAATTCAGTGGCTACAAATTAAAGAGGATTAACTTTTAGCTAACTGATTAAAATTTAATCCACTTTTATTTTATCAGAAAGAGAAAGAAAGAAAAAGAAAAAAAGAAAAAGAAAAAAGAAACTAAAAAAAGACAGTCAAAAATATAAGATTAGCATCACAGATTCCTGCATGTTTGTCTCAGGAACTAAAATAATTGAAAGGTTCCCGCGCCAAGTAGATTGTTGTTGTTGTTGTTGCAACTACTGCTGTTATTCTTGTTGTTTATTGTTGAAGACATTGGTGTTTCATTATTGCCAATCATTTCACTCATCCTTGTTACATTACACTGGCTGTCCAAATTATTCAAATTTTCCACACCCACCTACATCATGCATACACACACAAGGCACACTAACACATACACACAGATACACTCATGCTCTTACACACAAACAAATACACACACACACACACACACACACACACACACACACACATTCTCTCTCTCTTTTCCCCCTCTCTCTTAAAAGCCTCCCCATCCTGCAACACATGACACAGTCAACACATGCCACAAACATTTCTCCCCAAATCTCATATATTATTTCTAAAATCTCCATTCACCCCCAAGCAAGTATTTCAAGACAGTAAAGTATTAATTTGTTGAAATTTATTTAAAAACAAAAGACAAAGACAGGTGTATGAGCAAACAAGCAGGTGTATTAGTTTGATGCTTGGGAAAATGAAAAGGTTTGTCATGTTTCAAGCCTACGCTCTTCAGCAGAAAGGGATAAGAGAAACTAAACAGAGAATGAAATAACTTACAGATTTAGCAATCAAGCATGATCAATTATTTCATTATAAGCAGTCAAGCATGGTCAACTAGTTTATTCTAAGGTGGCAAGCTGGCAGAATCATTAGCATGCTGGGCAAAATGCTTAGTCCCATTTCACCTGTCTTTATATCCTGAGTTCAAATTCCACTGAGGTTGACTTTGCCTTTCATCTTTTTGGGGTTGATAAAAATAAGTACCAGTCGAGCACTGGGGTCAATGCAATGGACTGTTCCCCTCACCAAACATTTCAGGCCTTGTGGCTATAGTAGAAAGGATTAGTTCATTCTAGGCGGTCATTGTTTATTTTTATTCTATCTCTCTGTTGAAAGCACTTGATTGTGATCTCTCAAAAGCAGAGATTTTAAAATATAATCAAGCCTTTTCAGTTACCATTGGAAATTTCTGTAGGATACCAGTGACTGTTCTAAGAGACTGTGAACTACTTTGATAAAAACTGAGTCATCTAGTTTTATGCCTATAATTCTATGTATGAGATGTGAGTTAAAAATCATCATATTTCCATTGCTGATTAGATTTCAGGTACCAGGTTTCGTTCATAGTCATGGATAGAATATTTGAATTGTAAGAAATGATATTTCAACTTCAGCATGACTGTCTTTTCTGATCATAAAACAGGTTTAGGATGACAGATATAACTTGTTATATTATATCACATGTATTTTTGTGCAGTTTGACTGACAAGCAGAACATGTAGGAGGCAGTGGAAACCAGCAGGAAAACTGACTGGTGTTGCAACACTCCCTCACACACACACACACACACACAAACACAAGCACGCACACACAAACACAAGCACGCACACACATGCACATGTATGCACACACACACACACATGCACATGCATGCACACGCATGCATACACATACACACACATATATACATACATACATACTTATATACATGCATACTTATATGCATTCATACACACATACACTCTCCATCATACTCCAGGTATAATTACCGATAATGCATTGATAATGATAATAATAGTAATGATGTAATATTGACTATAAGGGCATATAGTGCAATAGTGTAATGTAATGCAGCGTAATATAATATAATTGTCTAATTAGCATGTGTGTGTGTATTTGCAATTGTATAAGTTTATATGGTTGTGGGTATGCATGTGAATGCACAGCCATCTGCATATGAATGTCTACAAGCTTGGCGATGTGAATATATGTGAATGCATTTACAAGTAAGAAAAAAGTATGCACAGACCAACCAGTGAGCATACAAACAAACACTCATCCACACAATGGCACACACATCGACACACACACAGACACACACACACACACACATGCGAACACTTATGTGCATATACAACAGACACATGATAGTAGATAATAACTGACCATAAAAGTCAGATGGCAATAAATACGGCAGATATGAAGGCTTGAGACACAGTTCAAGCCATATTTACACAGCTGATAGAACAATAAAAAAATATGCAGCAACCATACATACATACATGCATACCTTGTTGTTGTTGGCACCCTGTCGCTTATGACGACAAGGGTTCCAGTTGATCCGATCAACAGAACAGCCTGCTCATGAAATTAACATGCAAGTGGCTGAACACTCCACAGACACGTGTACCCTTAACGTAGTTCTCGGGGAGATTCAGTGTGATACAGAGTGTGTCAAGGCTGGCCCTTTGAATTACAGACACAACAGAAACAGGAAGTAAGAGTGAGAGAAAGTTGTGGTGGAAGAGTACAGCAGGGTTCGCCACCATCCTCTGCCGGAGCCTTGTGGAGCTTTAGGTGTTTTTGCTCAATAAACACTCACAACACCTGGTCTGGAAATCGAAACCGCAATTCTATGACCACGAGTCCACTGCCCTAACCACTGGGCCATACATACATATATCATATACTGCAGCATGAAGGTAAGATCAACAAAATAGTACTCCAACTGGTGACAGATAAATATTGCTTAATGAACACAGTATATATTTTTATGAGCTACTAATAGTTTTATGTGAGGAAAATAACACAGACATCATTTTATAACATGTTTGATGTCTTCATGCAATCTTCAGGCTTTACTCTCATGGCATATATTGGGTTGGTGCATAATTATTGCAGCTTTTTTTCAGCAAATTTTATTCAATAAAAACAATAACAACATGTAACAAAAACATCTTTAAATGATTATTTCGGAGCATATTCACCCTCTACTTCAATTACTCCTTCCCATTTGCTTGGCAGACGGTCAGGCCGTCATTTAAAGATGCTTTTATTAAACATTGTTATTGTTTTTGCTGAATAAAATTTGTTGAAAAAAAGCTGCAATAATTATGCACCAACTCATTACAAGCTAAAAGAGAATGATAGAATAAGAGAAAATATGAGAAAAGGTGAGAAGAAGGTAGATGTAAAAGATGGAAGGATGAAGCACCAAAAATGAAAAGGTAAAAAGGAAATAAAGGAATAAAAGGAAAAAAAGGGGTGAATTAGAATTATGTCCCCTTTCACTGTGAAGCCATAATAAGGCTCAATGGCTAGGGATCTAGAGTTTGTGGTATAGCTGCTCAATTTAGACAATTAGGTCTTAAAATCACAGTTGCTACTAATCTGTCAAAAGTTGATTTTGTTTAAGATGTTTCTCTAGATCTAAACTCTTTCTCTCATAAGCCATACCATAAGCCCAGTGAGAAACTTTCCTACCTACACAAACAGTCTTGCCACCCACCCGCAGTGCTTAAAAACTTGTTATCCAACATTAGCAACATAATATTTAACCTTTCTTCTTCTAAACAAATTTTTGATAAGGCAGCCTCCTACCAGAACAATGCCCCAGTCAATAGTGGCTTTAAAGCTGAATTATTTTACAACCCCTCTAGTAATAATACAAATAATATAAATAGGCCTAAAGATAATTTAGTTCACTCCCACTCCCTAAATGTTAAAACCAACATAGGTAAAACATTCCTGTCTCTCTTAGATAAACATTTTTCCCATAAATCACAGCAGAAAAATATTCAGACTCTCAATTAAATTATCATATAGCTTCTGCCCCAATATGAAGAACATCATTACATAAAAATGCCACCAAGAACCTACTCACAGTTATAACTGTCGAAACCCAGGAATTTGTTCATTCTACCAGGAGTGCATGATTGAATCTGTCATCTATGAGGCAGAAGTTACAGCATTGTTTAATTGTAGTTTGGAAGCATTTACAGCTGTTTCTGTTTATTAAATCGGAGTAAATTTACATTTACCTCGTTACATTTAAGAAACATCTTCAGAATGATTAGACGGAAAAGAAAGGCAAAGTAAAAGAAAACGAAAAATGGAAGACAACCTGTCACAACAACAGCAAAGACTTTACTGAAGGAATTTTTAAAACTAGAAAAACACCCCCACCAAACAGTCACTTAGACACCTTTGAGAACGAACTAGGGATACTATTAAGTATAACTCCTTCTGCCAACACCGCTGGTCAAATAGTCATTGTCCCCACTTATTGCCCCATGTATCTAATGAAGGAATCTCCAAACACATGGAACCAAACAAGTCACTAAAATGTAAGCCTAAAAACTTAATGAACTTTTATCCCTTCTTGTTTTTCTTTTTCTTTGTCTTTCTTTTCCCTCTAATCATTCTGAAGATGTTTGTTAAATGTAACGAGTTAAATGTAAATTTACCCCGATTTGATAAACAGAAACAGCTGTAAATGCTTCTAAACTACAATTAAACAATGACTTTTTAACACCAATGATCCACTTCTAATTGTTAATTATTGCTCCGTTTCTTTTCTTTTCTATATATATTAAGTCACGGTTTTACCTTTAAAATACCAACTATTGTATACCTTATAGCTAGGATAATACATGGTGAGGTAATACACCAGGAGTGCCTACGGATACATCTGTCCCTCAGATGGTTGCATAACCTCTAACTTACATCTTGTTTAACATATATATATATATATA
>NC_068982.1:132641258-132645158 GCF_001194135.2 Octopus bimaculoides
GTGGGATGAACACAAACTTCAATTTCATGATAATTTCATACTTAAACATTTCTGATTGAAATCATTAATATTCATAATTATTAATGGAAGAAGATAAAGTCCAGTTTTAAATGCAAGAGATAATAAGAGAATGTCTTTTTATTGTGTGTTTACATGATTTATTCATATTGTGAACTTTATAATCTTTCTTGAAAATGTGCAGTCCTAAAAAGGACCGACCCTAATGAGTAGAGACTTCACTCAAAGCCTAAGAACTCTTCGTCATCAGATGACTTGTTGAAGACCTCATAGAGTTGATTGTCTGCATATACCAGTCCATCCTCATCATCGCTGGAGTCAGAAAAGGTGGGAGACATGGTATCGTCTTCCCACAAGATGTCATCTTCTGTGCCGTCGAGCATATTGGATATGCAGCACTTCAGGAAAGCTCGCTTGATGATGTCTTCTGGAATCTCCTCCTAGACCTTCAGAATCCACTCACAGATCATCCCCAAGTTGACTTTCTTTATGTGTCCAGTCTTTGTCATCTCCTTCGGTGCATTAGCCATCCAATGCTCTCAGCAGTGCTTGAGACGGTCCTTAAATGGTTTGTTGATTGCAACATCAAAGGGTTGAAGAAGGGATATCATTCTCCTAGGGATCATTGCCATGTCGATGTTCAGACAACACATCTTCGACTTGGTTTCTTCTGACTTGTGGCATCTGAATGCGTCCTGAACCAGGAGACTCCTTCTCTGATGCAGTCCACTGATGCACCGATCCCACACTACCCAAAGCCATTCCTCGATGAGTGCCTGGTCCATCCAACCTTTCACTTGGGCTAGAATGATTACCCTTTCCGGAAACTTGATGTCTTTGGGTAGTGTCTTCCTCTTGAAGACAATGTATGGTGGCAGCTTTCCTCTGTCAGCCATGCAAGCCAGCATCACCATAAAACAGTCCTTCTCGTGGACCATCGTTACAATTTCTACTGCAACAGTTCTTACCATCGGAAGATTGAACATGAGGGGAGTCTGGTCTGTGTTGCTGATGCAGCTCAGAGTATACTGATACCATTTACACAGGTTGATGATAAACCACTAAAACCTCTCAGTTGTCTCGTCGAGATCTTCTGGCAACCACTGTGCAATGTGGATGTGATGCCTGATGGACAGATCATGCCTGCACATAAAGTGGAAGCCCATGATGTGCTGGAACAGAAGTCTCTGATACCGATGTCTTTGGCAATTTTCTTGGTCTCAATTCGAAGGGTGAGTTTCGACACTTCAAATCCCACCATCGTCTTCTCCTTCACCCATCTGAGGGGCCTCTTCTCCACTTCCAGCCACTGCACTGTCTTTCCCCTCATCACCTTCTTCTTCTTGGGCATCAGCTCGATTGTGGCCTTATTGGAGTGCTATCATCAGACAACAGATTCGTCAACCCTAAGTGATGGCTCACTGCATAGTTTCCAAACTCCTCAGCAAACCTGAAAACTGAGAGCTTGATGGTGGCTGTGAATGCTCGTCTTGGCATGATGACTTGGCCATCGTTGAACTTGAAGCATGAAGTAGATGAGTCACGTGGAACTTGAAGAGCAGAGTTGACAAGTCAGTTAGAATCTGATTTCTTCAATTTCTGACAATGACAATACTGATTTTGATAACAACGACAATGACAGCACTAGAGGCAGCAACAACAGAGGTGATGGCAGTGGCAGTGGCATTGGTGATAATGATGACAACGAAAGTGTTGATGATGATGACGATTGTTATTAATATTGTTGATGATGATGTTAATTTTGTTATTTATCTATAACTACAATGCATACAGGTCGTCGTCGACTTACAACCTATGCGACTTACATCTGATCAACTTTACAACAATTAGCATAATAAACAGTCCAGTTGAAATCTTATGAGTTTAGCTTCTTAGAAATCTACAAGTGATGTCAGCTAATAAATGATTCCCTTAAGATTGGTTATCGATCGCCACTGTGGTTATCCTGGGTGTTGGATGTATATCTTGTCGCAGAGACATCAAGGCAACCTCATATTTGTTTATAAGACAGCTGCTTCAGAGTCCAAAATTTTTTGACTAACGCCAGTATAATAGTATAATACAGAATGCTGTGTGTCACTTTTATCTGAGAATGTACCTTAAGAATGTAAAAATATAAAACAAAGCTACGTAGGCCTATAGGCCAACTTACGACCAAATTGACTTACGACCAGTCAGTCGGAACCAATTGTGGTCATAAGTTGACTACGACCTGTATATTCAAATGTCAACACATCCGACTTGCGTAGAGATAGGTGCTACGTTGTCTGCTAAGGAAAGTCTACAATACACAACCTTGGTACCTGCTTATTTCACTTCAGTTCTCCCTGCAGTTTTTAACCAGAGTCAACAGCCGGGAGAAGAACAGCGATCGATGCAATTTAAGGCAAAAATGCATAACACAAATACGTGGTGATTATTTGATCTACAGATGATAACAAGAAGAGATGCAATACTTTATTGGTTGATGAGAGGGGTGGAGGTTAGAGCTGACATTGGTGAAGTGATTCTGAAGCAGGGGTAAGTGTAGGGGTAGAAGACAGAACGAATGTTCATACATTAAAAACTTTCCAGTCACTGAGTGGTATTCTTGGGGAAAAGAGTAAATCTTCTTCAGCAATTCTGAGGAAAAGATACCATAGTAGTAGGAGGAGGAGGAGGAGGGGGCTACAGGAGTGACAGCAGTAGTAGAGAGTGGTAGTGGCAGTGATAGCAGTAGCAGGAAAAGAAGAGGCAGAAAAAGAACAACAATGACATCATCATCATCACCGTTGTCGTTCAATGTCTGCTTTCCATGCTGACATGGGATGGATGATTTGACTGAGGACTGGCAGACCAGTAGGCTGCACCAGGCTCCAATCTGATTTGGCAAGGTTTCTACTGTTGGATGCCCTTCCTAATGCCAAACACTCTGAGAGTGTAGTGGGTGCTTTTACATGCCACTGGCACGGGAGCCAGTCAGGTGGCACTGGCATCAACCACACTTGAATGGTGCTTTTTACATTGATGACAATGACAACAAGGAGGAGGAAGAGGTGTTGAGAAAGATAACTTGGGAAATACTTTGTTGGGTGTATACCGCGTAGTAAAGTTGGAGACAATGCAATCATCTAATGCTTTTTCAGCAAAATTGTTGATAATAGAATCATGTTTGATCAAGGAACAGTAGGGTGTTGGTTTTTGCAAGTTCGTACAGATCCTCTTATCAAAAGAAAAACAGGTTCTGCTACAATTTGGTAAATGGAGAAGCTAGTGAGATGTGCAATTAAACAAAGGCAGTTTGTTTTTATTTTTCCGATGGTACTTTTGCTAGTATTACAGGAGCATTCTCCCATTTGGTGCTGGTAATCAAATGTCTTCAGGAGTTGTAGTCAATCCTCTTTGTCTATAACTGCTGTTGCACAGATGTAGGAAAAGCACTTGGAAAGTTTGGCAGGATTGTTTTGTATGAAAAATGTGAAGGTTTAGAACCACTCATTGACATCTTTTATCTTTTACTTGTTTCAAACATTTGACTGTGGCCATGCTGGGGCACCACCTTGAAGAAGTTTTAGTCAAATGAGTTTAGAGAGCTCTTACCCCTGCTGGCGACAAAGGGACTCTCACTCAGAGTAAAAGGCAGACTGTATGACGCATGTGTACGAACAGCCATGCTACATGGCAGTGAAACATGGGCTGTAACTGCTGAGGACATACGTAAGCTCGCAAGGAATGAAGCCAGTATGCTCCGTTGGATGTGTAATGTCAATGTGAATACCCGTCAGAGTGTAAGTATCTTTAGAGAAAAGCTGAACATTAGAAGCATCAGTTGTGGTGTGCAAGAGAGACGATTGCGCTGGTATGGACATGTGGTGAGAATGG
>NC_068982.1:132645469-132650852 GCF_001194135.2 Octopus bimaculoides
GTGCCCCTGGACTTGCTTGTGCGGGTGGCACATAAAAGACACCATTTCGAGCGTGGCCGTTGCCAGTATCGCCTGACTGGCCTTCGTGCAGGTGACACGTAAAAGCACCCACTACACTCTCTGAGTGGTTGGCGTTAGGAAGGGCATCCAGCTGTAGAAACTCTGCCAAATTTAGATTGGAGCCTGGTGTTGCCATCCGGTTTCACCAGTCCTCAGTCAAGTCGTCCAACCTATGCTAGCATGGAAAGCGGACGTTAAACGATGATGATGATGAATCAACCCCAGGACTTACTTTCTTTTTAAGGCTGGTTGTCAGGCGGCGGTGGAGGACAAACAGATACAAAGACACACACACACACATATATGTATATATATACAACGGGCTTCTTTCAGTTTCTATCTATCAAATCCACTTGCAAGGCTTTGATTGGCTCAACACTATAGCAGAAGACACTTTCCCAAGTTGCCACACAGTGGGACTGAACCCAGAACCATGTGGTTGAGAAGCAAATTTCTTACCACACATCCATGCCTGCACCTATCTAGACTAAATCAGGAAAGAAACAAAATGAAATGAAACAAAAATCTTAAGAACTGAAATTCAATAAGGACACACAATTGGCTGGCAGTTTATTGTGACTGATATTTTATGAAACCTGGTCAGACTGGATGCTATTTATAATTTGTCAGAACTGTAAATCACTATTTACACAGGATTTCTGTATGGAATCCATACAACTTTTATGAAAGAAATGATAACATTATAACAATTCAATTGTTGAACACATTCCTTTATTAAACCCGAGCTTTAACAAAAACAAAAATAATCTCTACAGAGCAAAACTAAATTTCCATAAAGGAAATTTATTCAGTAACTTTATAGTACAAGATGTTCTTTTTATTTTTGCTTATGGTATTTTTTTTTCGTTTGTTTTTTCTTCATTAAATAGCTTCAGGTATTTAATAATACTGAAAAGTTACTTCTATAGATTTTTTTTATCAACCATTTTCAGTGTTTATTTATTTTAGGGAAAATATTTGAGCCAAATTTAAACTGAAATTTTAATCTGTCTCTCTACCTACCTGCCTCTCTGTCAATCAAGCTATTTATCTATACTTATTTGTGTGTGTGCATGCATGCTTCAGCATAGTTTCCATTTACCAGGTTCACTTACAAGACATTCTAAAAAATTAGTTGAGATTGTAAAAATAAAGAGTAAGAACTTGATGCTGAAGGAAGCAGAAATATGCAGAATATTTAGTACATGTGAGGAAAAACATGAATATATATATATATATATATAATGATGAAATGGCACAGCTTGCATCTGCTAAAAAATTGTCTGATTAGGAACAAGAGGAGTTGTCATATGTACCTGTGGCTACACTAATTATTTCAGTTTCTACTTTGTGCATATAAAACAAATCCTAGTCATATTAATATTTCAATAGCATAAGGAAAACCACAATGTGTTGTTAAATAACTTGTACACACGTTTCCAACTAAACATGTCAGTTACTTAAATAGGTTTGTCCAAATAACTGCAAGTGCAACCAATGTTTTAGAGAGGAAGACATTAATTACATTTGATATATATAAAAAAAAAGTTATTGCTCATTTTATTATAACTCCAGATTGTTTTGTTATCTCTTATAAAATTAGTAGCAGTTCTTGTACTCTAGAGAACATTGAGCAGTAAGGTGACACCACTGGTTTCTGTTGGCTGCACTTTTCTCTGCATCCAACCATGACACAGACCTTTCCCGATGTTCTTGTGTCATGCAGTCTTCAGTTTTCTTCTTTTACTTTTTACCTCCAGTGGTATCCATTTAAAAGTTGTTTTACAATGGCAACATTCTGATAGCCAGAGTGTGACCTGCTAGTTTTAATCTCCATTCTATGATGATTTCAGTATGTGGTCTTGTCTTGGCTCATTAGAATGTCTTCATTGGTTATATAGTCTTGCAGTATGTTCTCTGAATCCTTCTCAAGCTACTTTGGTGGAACAGATCAAGTTTACTGTTGATTTTCATGGTTCTCAACCATGTTCTATCACAATTCTTCTTCACTGTAGTTTATCCATTAAGTGTATGATGCTTCTTTCATAATATATCACATTTGAGTAAATTACCTGACTAGATTATTTAATGCAAGCCATTCCTTGAAATACATCAACAATATTACAGTTGTGTCGAGTAAGTTTTACAGCCCAACAAAAAAAAAATTTTTTCTGTTGTCAAAATATTTGGAGCTGAACTAGGGATTTTTTGACACACAGAATCCAAAAATGGCAATCATTTAATACCATCACATCAAGATTTTTTAAGATACCAGATCCATTGACTTAGAATCTTTTTTAAATAAAACAGCTTATCAAGAACAAGGCATAACATGCAAAAACATGGAAATTAATTTCTCTACAAAACCAAAATGTTTTCTTAAAATATTACTGAAAAACTAGTAAAATTCTTGAAATTTCTACAAACAAATTACATAATTGTTTACATCTAATTTCCTATGAATTTGATTTTGGAAGATCACAGACCAAGTTCCAGCAACAATCAGCTATTATTTGGAAGTACCATCTGCTTTGATACTTGTGTTCTATAGATTCTTTTGTCCTAATAGAAACATTCTCTCTGCTCATCACTTGTGTCACCAAGATTTTTAATGAATTTATCAAGGTGAATGTAGAGATAGTACAACTTCATGGACATATTTGCTCCCAACTTTTGAAAGTTTTTCAACATGTTGTTGACTACTCTAGGATAGTTGAATGCATTCTTGATGCCCAGAAAATCATTAACAACTATTACAAATGTATTCCATGCTGCTGTTTCAATGAAATTTATTGAATTTATAAAGATCTCATCTTTTGTCAATTTTCTGATTTGAGGCCCATCAAAATACTCTAGTTTTTATCTTTTCACACACTGCTCAAACCAGGAAATGTGCTACAGATGTAGTAAAAGCATGGCCCATCTTTATCCAGAACTTTAACAAACTGCTTCATAATGGCAAATTTGATAAGCAGAGGTAGGTGATTTTTTTCTTTGTTGAACTAAAAGCTCTTCAACCACATCAAAAGACCCTGGAACAGATGTTTGCAGCAGTCATTCTTTGATCACAAAACATTTTTTCCCTGGATCTGCTGTCCCACATACATGAAAAGCATGGATATTTAGTGTATCCATTTTGTTGCCCTAGGAGAAAATTGACCATCTTGAACTCTATGTATATCATTTACTGACGATTGAGTTTGGGTATCTTGAAATTTAGATGTGATGGTAAAAAATGGATTCCACTTTTGGATTCAGCATATCAAAAAAATCTTCAATTCAGGTAAAGACAACCAAACAACAAAATACTTGTTGGGTTGTGTTATTGGTCGTTGTTATTTTACAATGTTTCTGTTGAAATACAATGGCTTTTGATTCAATTATTTTTGAAAATAATGAAGACTTTTAACAGTGAAATAATTTTATCAGTATTAAGCTGGTGTTTGGAACATAAATTAACATGGAGTTTTTGGGAAAAGTTTTAATTTCAACTGCTTTAGAACAAGAAGTGTGTATCATAGAATCAGGCAGGCTGGTACCAAAAGGTTTAATATTGTTACACATGTGAAATTCATTGGCTGTGAAGAAAGCATATTTGATCCATCAATGAAGTGTCCAAATGAAAAAGACAGAAAAAAATAGGGCTGCCAGAATGTATAGAGTAAACTCATCCTTGCAGCCTTTGTAATATCAAAACAAAATTCCTTACAAATTATCTGTGTCTAATGTAACAATCATAAAATATCTGCTTCATGATTCATACCCAATTCTGCTATCCTTTATTGTATATAATATAATGAAAATGTTTAGTAACCAGATTTTGATATTCTTATCCCCCACTTTGATCCATATATAATGGATTTATTTAGTCATTTTTGTAAGATCTTAAAAAATTAGTTAAATGATGACATCAAACAATCTATAAGGTAAAAGTAAAACAAATTTTTTTATTTCGCAAACTTTTAACTCTTTGGCAATTGCCTTGTAAAATCTTTTGATAGTTTATTTTTTATCTCCATTACAATAATAAAGTATTATACAAACACATTTCACAAAAATAGATTTGCATTGTAAAAGGATTTCAGTAAGTTAGTAGCCAGCAAAATGTATATAGATAAAAGTTCATACATGTACAGATATTTTATTTGTTAAGCACCAGTGAAACATTGGGGACAATGTAAACAACTAGTCCCCTCCCCATAAATTTCAGGCCTTGTGCCTTTAGTAGAAAGGATTATTATTTCTTTCTTTTTCTTTCTGGTACCAGTGGAAACAATTGAGTCAGCATATTAGTGGTATCTTCTGGTGGAATCTGCTATCCATAGATATGTCTTTTATTCTGAGTATTTTTTTTTAAATCAACAGCAACAGAAATAAATAGCTAATCATCCAGTACACTGTCAAGCCAATCTTCCAATGAAGATGTTGCAGCACTAACATATTCTGAAAAGATATAATATTCAAAATATGTTGGTATTTTTTATTTTATTTTGGAGGCAAATATTTGCAAACATACAAAACACAAGTGTCTAGAGAGCAAGTGGTAAAAATTAATAAACAAATGTGTGCATGTGTACTTGTATGTATGTATATATGTATGTATGCAAATACAAATGCATATTAAAAGCAAAAGGTGAAAATACTTTGAGAATTTTATCATAAATAAAAGGAGGACAATATTCATATTTTTATCAAAATATGCTACCAGTTTCAAATGTTTAAGACAATTTAGTCATGCCTTAAGAAAAGGGAAAATAAGCTGAACTAAATTAATCTTTCCTGAGCGCAGTTTTGAAAGTTCTTGTTTTTCTGACAAACTTCAGATGTTAGTGGTTATTAGTCTCTTTCTGATAGCTGCGGGGTCATAATACCGTAAAGACGCATGTAATTTGCACACTTGTGTAATTTACGCAGGTGATTTTCAAGATAACATTTTTTTAAAAAAAAGCTTCTACTTGTGTACAATTCACACCCAAAATTTTTCAGAATTGCTGATATGGCCAAGGGAAAAAGGTTTTCAATTTAGTTGTATTTAGCATAATTTCACTTACTTATGATTAGATTTTATTAAATTTTCATTAAATAAAAATAATTTCTGTTTAACAGGTATCACATTGAAAGTTATTAAATTACGAAAGTGTTTGAGTTGTTTATAATAAACTTTATTTTACATTTCTTGCCCACAAGAGATTATGTTTGATCTTTAGCATACTTCTGTGTGTCTTCTCAAATCACAATCACAGGAAAAGATAAGAATTATCAGCAAAAACAAAGCTGATAAATATGCACGAGTGTTGCAAAATAAGTTTAATTACCAATAAAC